>NC_048305.1:57845508-57910806 GCF_013100865.1 Trachemys scripta elegans
CCCCCCGCGTCCCGATATTTGTCTTTGGTGATCTGGTCACCCTAGACATAACATAGAAGACATGCAAAAGCGTCCTAGGATCAGGACCAGCTCCAGGGTTTTTGCCACCCCAAGCAGCGAGGGGGAAAAAAAAAAAAAACCCATGATCGCAATTGCGATTGGCGGCACTCTGGTGGCAGCTCCACCGAGCCGCTTTCTTCTTCGATGGGAATTCGGCTGCAGGTGCTTCCCTCCAAGAGGGACCCGCTGCCGAACAGCCCAACGTGCCGCCCCTTCCCCTTGGCCGCCCAAGCACCTGCTTGCTGGGCTGGTGCCTGGAGCCGGGCCTGCCTAGGATAGACAGAGATGGTGGAGCCTTGTTCATGCCCCAAGCAAGATTTGATGGTGCAAGAAGGCTTCAGATTCAGCAAGGGAGGAGGGTGAATGGGTGGCTTCGGTTTTGGGCCATATTATTTGTCCATTAGTAGTAGTAATTTTTTACCTCTTTATATATGCTGTGATATTTTGTAATGAATATATAAGAATTCTAGTTCTAAACCTGTAGCTTGGAGAGTGAACACCTTTTTTGTGCTTTTCTATGTAGCAATTAACTAATTCAGGGATCATCCGAATCTGCGGATGCGGCAGGTAAACAAACAAACCTGGCGGGCCTCATGCCAAAAGGTTGCCGATCCCTGCGCTAAATCATTCCTAGAAGGTGGGGAGAGCTATAAAGGACTTCCACCTGAAATTCATCTTTCACTGTGTAACTAAGAAATTTGGTTTATAGTACCAGACCAAAAATATCTCACCATTAACTAAGATTAGTTAAACTATACTGATGATACCCTTTAAAAGCATTTTAAAGTTCATAACTTCATAACTTCATACCAGTTCATAACTCTCCATATGACATATCAGATCTAGTGCTAAATAAACTCACTTTTCATCCACCTCCATTACATGGTTTCTGCTTAGTCATGTATTTAACTGAAATAATGGGGCAATAGTATAAAGTGCATGATACATTTTTTTAATTATTACATTACTTCTGTGTACAGATTCTTATGCATAAAGTTTTAAAAGAAACACTCCAATATAAATATGACTAGTAATTTGGAAGTAATTGCTATAGTCAGCTGTTTTTGGTTATTGCATGTTTCTGGCTAACACTTGTGAGTATGGTTAGATCATAGCTGTTTGCCACAGAAAATTAGATACCCGATTGTCTGAAATGATTGTAGAAATCCAGCCCAAAACATCTTCCTACCCGACTGTTTCTGTCATTTTATAGTGCATTGTATTAGCTTGCTAAAGATACATCAACCAAATGTTCCCTTTCATTTTTTAATATAATTAACAAAGGCCTAAAGATGTCATTATTCAGCTTAGCTGTTTGTATCTATAGTGGGCATCTGAGAAATCTACCGAAATCTCTAGAGGTGAGCCAGGTACTCTGAGTAAGAGAAGTTTCTCTGAACAGGGATGTTGGAAAAAAGAGGGTATGATTATTACTAGAAATGGGAGAAATCATAACCACTCTAAATCCTCATCCGTTTTTCAGATTGAGCTCAAACTGATCTTTTGCCCAGATGCTGAAATGTTCCAATGTTTGTTTAAATTTTAAACGGTTGTTATTGGAGTATGACAGAGTACAAATACTGAGAAAAAGAGAGAATATAAAAGGATATGTCGAAAAAGATTCCCAATATTAAAACCTTACCAATTTTATTAAAGATAAATAGAGAAGATGACCTCAGCATCAGTAGAATTATTTTATACTTTCTTACTATTGGAAATAACCTTAAACTTGCAGTATTTAGGTTATCTAATAATCGATAAGACCCAGTCAAACTTTATTGAAATAATCGGAAAATCGATTTACAGCAAGGAGAGTTAAAGCAAGCTATTAGGGTCTGATAATGTTCCAATTGAAAGTAATCACAAAGCTCCCATTAGTTTCAATGGGAACAAGATTGGGTATTTAGACCCCAATACAGCAAAGCCCTCATACATGTGTTTTAGCTCTAAATACGAGAATAGTTCCATAGATAATCATAGAAGATTAGGGTTGGAAGAGACCTCAGGAGGTCATCTAGTCCAACTCCCTGCTCAAAGCAGGACCAACCCCAACTAAATCATCCCGGCCAGGGCTTTGTCAAAACAGGCCTTAAAAACCTCTGAGAATAGGGATTCCACCACCTCCCTAGGTAACCCATTCCAGTGCTTCACCACCCTCCTCATGAAATAGTTTTTCCTAATATTCAACCTAGACTTTCCCTACTGCAACTTGAGACCATTGCTCCTTGTTCTGTCATCTGCCACCACTGAGAACAGCTTAGCGCCATCCTTTTGGAACCCCCCTGCAGGTAGTTGAAGGCTGCTATCAAATCCCCCCTCACTCTTCTCTTCTGCAGACTAAATAAGCCCAGTTCCCTTAGCGTCTCCTTATGTGCCCCAGCTCCCTAATCATTTTTGTTGCCCTCCGCTGGTCTCTCTCCAAATTGTCCACATCCCTTCTGTAGTGGGGGCCCCAACAACGGCCTCACCAGTGCCGAATAGAGGGGAATAATCACTTCCCTTGATCTGCTGGCAATGGTCCTACTAATGTAGCCCAATATGCCGTTAGCCTTCTTGGCAACAAGGGCACACTGTTGATTCATATCCAGCTTCTCGTCCACTGTAATCCCCAGGTCCTTTTCTTCAGAACTGCTGCTTAGCTAGTCAGTCCCCAGCCTGTAGCAGTGCATGGGATTCTTCCGTCTTAAGTGCAGAACACTGCACTTGTCCTTGTTGAACCTCATTAGATTTCTTTTTGTCCAACCCTCCAATTTGTCTATGTCACTCTGGACCCTATTCCTACCATCCAGCATATCTACCTCTCCCCCTAGCTTAGTGTCATCCATGAACTTGCTGAGGGTGCAATCCATCCCATCATCCAGATCATTAGTGATTAATGTAATCAATTATTTTCCAATCATATTTTGACATCAATACCTAGCTCTCTGTTTAATCATGTATTTTAGGAGTAGATCTTGCAAGATTTTAGGCAACTATATCCCACATCAGCTGCCCATGCAAGGACTATGGGTAATTATACAAGAGCCGCCTCCTCATCCTTTCTACTTAGGCTTATGAGATTTCTTTTCAAAATTCATATCCATCTGCTTCCTGAGAGTCACTGCCTTGCAATGGCAAACCAACTACATCAGGGCTATTTTCACCATTGACAAGAGATGCTGTATTATGCTGGAGACTGCCACTAGCACCAGCTCCCACTTCCTGGCTGGACTGTTTGTAAGACATTACAAAGACATCACAGTTGGGGGATGTTTCACTTGAGGTGTGCATTGCACAGGACTCAGACACACTGAGTGGCAAGCATACCACATGGGGAAAGTGCACTGTGGGATGAAGGGAGAGAGGACTAGATTTATAGATTCTTCTTCGAGTGGTGTCCTTGTGGGTGCTCCACTGTAGGTGTCGGTATGTCCCTGCACCGGAGATTGGAGATTTTTCGCAGCAATACTCAGTTGGGGAAAAGGGCGTGCATAGGAGTCGTCTCATGCAGCCATTGTTGCCTCCTATAGCGTACGCACCCCCGACCGTCCCCTCAGTTCCTTCTCAACCATCCTCGGCTGCAGACAGAGGTCCATGGCAGTGCTGTCTTTGATACTTTCTGAAAAGAAACAAAAAACAAAACAAAGTTACAAGTTACATAGGAACTTCTTATTAGTCTATACTTAGGTACATAGTTTAGTTAGTTCCTCTTAGAGGTTTTTCTTCAAAAAAAAAAAAAAAGGGTTTTTTTTCCCTTTACTTAATTCTCTGTTTAGAAATATGCTCCAATACATCTGTTAGTCTAGAAGGTGCCACAGGACTCTGTCGCTTTTTACAGCTCCAGACTAACATGGCTACCCCTCTGATACTGTTTAGGAACAGTTTCTACAGTTTACCACTGCAATTATCTCCCACCCTCATCTATAGAGAGTGGGGGAGAGTCTTAACTGCAGTTATGCCGGGCTCAACAGGATTTAAAAAGTGTGACTCCTGCCATGAACCAGTGCCAGTCTCCAACAGCCACATATCCTGCATTCGCTGTCTGGGAGAAACTCATATTTCCCAGAAATTCATACATTGCACCAACTTGACAACAAGAGCAAGACATGACAGGGATCTCCGCTTGAAAATGATTCTGCCGGAGAAATCCCTCCAACCTCCACAAGAGACGTCCTCCATGGAGTCTCATGAACCTAGATCCCTGAGCTCTGATAAGGCTTCGACTTCCAAAACTGTCAGGAAGCGAACCTCGACCTCTCCAGCAAGGGTCTCTCAGAAAAAGAGAGCTTTCCCAGCGAGGTATTTATCCTCAGTGCTCCACTCATCCAGAGTGAGCACTTATAAGGCACCAGGCTCCTCCGGCACCGTCACTCAGTGGACCTCTGCGGAGCCCAACGTGCAGCACCAGTGTTGAGATGTCCAATCTCCTCTACGGCACCGACTATCCTGGTGCCGAGCGTGGCACAGGCAGCGGCACCATAATCAATGCTGCTGCCACTGGCACCAGCCCCAGACTTGATGCCAGCTAACAAGCTGAATCTGGCACCGGTCAGCGCTCCAATGGTCGACCGCAACCCTAAAGCGGGACCAGCGGAACTCCTGCATCCTGATGACTTAGCGCTTTCTTCGGCACTGCAGGCACCGCTGCTCGGTACTGAACACTCCCCAAGCTACATGGCACGGTACCCTCCTTCATCTCCATGCACAGTGGCGAGGAAGGAGACATGCAGGACAACTGCTTCTCCTCACAACATTCCTCCCAATCACAGATGAGACCTACATGGAACGCTATGAAGCCTAAGCCTCATCCCTCCGAGTATTCACAGCCCTGATATGCACAAAACTGGCCTTACCCATTACAACCTTACCCCATGCAATGACCACAATGGGGTCCTTGGGCCACATACCAGAACCCCTATTCTGGTCCTCCTTCTCCAGCCACAAGAGGTTCCAGAGTACATCCATCATTACCACACAGAGAAACCTCCGACTCCCCTGAGACAACGATAGAAGAGGAAGAGGTACTATCACAGGCAGACCTAGATGATTCACCACCTGCCCCACACTCATCTTCCGCACCAGCAGAGGAAGTGGTGATACCATCTACCCCAATGGCACCAGGTGACCTGAAACAGTTCCAAGAACTCCTCAAAAGAGTAGCAAACAGCCAAGAAATTGTCTTACGTGAAGTGCAGGAGAAACAACATAAGTTGTTAAAAATGCTACAACCGACATCATTGACTAATTTGCTCTCCCCATGGATGAGGCTATAATGGAGCCTGCGGAGGCCATATGGCAAACACCAGCATCGGAACCACCCACCAACAAATGGGCTGACAGGAAATACTTCGTTGCAGCCAAAGGCATGGAATTTTTGTTTTCACCCCCTCAAGCCTGTTCTCTGGTCATAGACGCTGTCAATCAGTGCAGTAAACAGCCTAATTTCCACTTCACACTGCAAAATAAAGAACACAAGAGACCTCTTTGGGCGGAAAGTTTACTCGTCAGTCACCCTTCTGCTTAGAGTTGCCAACTATTCTGCTCTACTAGCAAATTACGACTACTCTAACTATAGTAAAATACAAGAGCTTGTGGAAAACCTCCCCGAGCATAAATGTCCTCAGCTTAACGCTATTATTAATGAGAGTCAGTTAATAGCCCGCACAGCGCTGCAAGCCTCAATGGATGTAGCGGACACAGCTGCCTGAACAACCGCAACAGCTGTGGTTATGAGAAGAACATCATAGTTGCAAGCTTTGGGAATTCCGAAAGAACTACAGCTAAAAGTGGAGGACTTCCCTTTCGATAGGGATAAACTATTCTCATCTCAAACAGACGACGCCCTCCATACCACGAAGGCCTCCCGAGCGACGCGTATGCCAGGCATACACCCATCGCCAGACAAATACCAATGCTTTACATCGTACCAGAGGTCACGAGACACCTCATTTGACCGTCAACAGCCACAATACTTTGCTCAGAACAGACCCAAACAACAGGTTCGGAGACGATGAGCTCCACAGAACCAGGCCTCGTCCACCCGTCCATCTACGTCTAAGCCACAATTTTGAAGTATTGGTCAAGGGTATGCACGACCTCCCCACACCTCTAGTGCCAACAGATACCCCATCCTACAATTTTGGTCACCGCGTAGACCCATTTTACCGTGCCTGGGCTTTGATAACCACAGATCAATGGGTTTTGGAGAGCATACAATCTGGTTACACCATTCCTTTCACTCATTCTCATTGTCCCCAAATGGCCCAGACAGACTTGGTTTCCATACCTCTCATGTCTGGTGGTCTGTACCCCACAACCACTGCCTTTACAACCATTGCCTGTCCCAGAACAAGGGCCTGACTCTCCATTTGGACCCAGCAAAGCTCCATCTCAAAGCATGGCTCCTGTGTGGTTCCAACATGGGGAATTGAACTGTTCAGAGAAAGTGAAACGGTATTACTAAATAGCCGTCGCCTCACCACTAGAAATACTTACCACCACAAGTGGAGAAGATTCTCCTTTTGGTGTCAGCAAAAACAGCTGGATGCGACCAAAGCGCCACTATCTATGATCCTAGACTACCTACTAGAATTGAAGGAAACACGGTTAGCCATAAGTTCTATTAAAGTACACCTGGCTGCCATTAAGGCCCTCTATGAACAGATAGAAGGGGCTTCAATATTCGCTCACCCAATTACACGACACTTTCTAGCAGGTATACAGAACATGTACCCAGAAGTACGCCAACTTGCACCACCATGGAATCTCAATCTTGTGCTCAAATGTCTCACAAGACCACCCTTCGAACCTCTAGCAACCTGCCCGCTCTTACATATGTCAATGAAGGTAGCATTCCTAGTGGCAATCACGTCTGCAAGATGTGTCAGCGAAATAGGAGCATTGATGGCTATATACACTATATTTACCAAAGACAAAGTCATGTTACGTCCTCACCCAAAATTCTTGTCCCAAAAAGGACTCTTGAGAAGCAACGTTACACATGCTAGATGTCAGATAGGCTGTAGCCTTCTACTTGGACAGAACTAAACAGTTTCGCAAGTCACCAAGACTATTCGTCTCTACAGCAGAGCGTTCCAAGGGCTCTACAATATCGACCCAGAGACTATCCAAATGGGTCTCTTCCTGTATTCAAACTTGCTACTACCTGCATAACAAAGAACCCCCAGTGGGCAACAGATACTACTCAACACGAGCATGGCATTCTTGAACAATGTCCCCTTAATAGACATTTGTAGAGCTGCAACCTGGACATCAGAGCACACTTTTGCAAAGCATTACGCTATCACCCAAGGCCTGTCTCAGACTCTATCATTGGCCTCACTGTGCTCTCATCACACACTTATACATAACTCCAAACCCCTACCACCCTTGGTGGGGTACTGCTCTACAAGCACCTAGAGTGGGGTACCCACAGGAACACCACTCAAAGAAGTAGTAGTAGTTACTCACTTTGTGCAGTAACAATGGTTCTTTGTGTGTCCCTGTGGGTGCTCCACTACCCACCCTCCTCCCCTCTACTTCGGAGTTCACACAGCTGAGCTCTGCGGTGGAGAAGGAACAGAAGGGACGGTCGGAGGTGTGCGCGCTACAGGAGATGACAACGGCTGCATGAGATGACTCCTGTGCGTGCCCTTCCCCCGACTGAGTACTGCTGTGAAAAATGTCTGGTGCAGGGACACGCTGACATCTAGAGTGGTGCACCCACAGGGACACACATCTCGAAGAACCATCATTACTGCACAAGGTGAGTAACTTCTTCATACACAGTCATGGTGTCTACCCATAATGCAAACTTACTGTGTGCCTACCTGCTTTCAGGAGCTGAGCAGTATGCCAAGCTAAGTCTGAAGCAAGGGTAGTATTTTTCATGGGTTGACTGATTTGCCATGTTCAGTGTGGACCTTTTTTAGTTTAGTTAACTGTGACTCTAACCAGTTAGCTGCATGGTAGACAATACTGTGTGAATGGGGGCTTAGGGTTCCCGTGTGCATGCGTGTGTCAGGGCAGGGTTGCTAGAGGTAGACTGAGTGCTTCCAATAGTAATAGCAAGTGGGCAGCCTCAGAAAGGCAGAGATGGTTTAAACCATGTAGCTTGTAAATCAACAGAAACAGGCCCCTTAGAGTAGGCACTTCATCTAGCCCATTGAAGTCTCTGAAGGTAGGTGCTGCCAAAAAGGAGGTATCACTAAGGCAGCTGCACTGGAACAGATATCTGTCATCTGAGAATCGATGTAGAATAGAACTGAATGTGGCCATGCACTTCTTTCAGTGACAATGGAGGTAAAAACCCTTCTATAAAGGGAGTGCAAATCTGTGGTGTTGAAGAATTTGTTCCTTCCGATCATCATCTTAAATGCTAAATAAGGGCTCTATTATGGAAAAGAGCACTAATATGTTAAATATAAGCTGTGCTATTTCATTCTGAAGGATGAGGACTGGACAGTGAAGACTTCTGACTGGTGGTCTGATGTATTAAGTATGAAGTGCATTGCTTTCGTATACTGGGTTTCCAAAGGGCTGCCTTTTTAGTTTGAAATAAGTCATAAAATAATAACAGGGAAAATGGCCTGTGAGAATCTATTAGACTCTCAAGGGAAGTCCTATCTGAGTAATTTTAAAGCTCTTGAGGATAGAGAATGCAGGAAATTGTGTTTTGTAGGTGGATGGTGAAAATGATTTAATAGGATGTTTTCCATTTCTCATCTCTGATTGTATGGCCAATGTATTTTTGTGGCTGGGACTGCATTGCAGCAAATGGTCTTATCTGAAAACAATATTATATATATATAAAGAGAATATCTCCCCTATCCCCGTGCTTCATAGCCACACTCATTTGTGCTGTTCGCTCACTGTACACTCATGTTGCTGATGAGAAGTTTTATATTGTGTATTTTAAAAGTTCTTGTGGGATTCAAGTGCAGTCAGTAACACAGATGTCAAAAATCCACAAGGAAAATAAACATATGCCTGATACAGAAAATTGAAGTTGATATCAGCAAGTATGTGATTCAGAGGAAAATATGGTCTATCTACTGGTAAGTGAGGGAACCTGAGGCATCTAACATATAAATGGCAATGTTTATTTTCACATCACACCCTACATGTTTATTTTCACACCACACACTTGCTCTCATTCCGGACAGTGGGCCTCTTCCTATTATAATTCAAATCAATGGGAATCATTACCATTTTTAATTGGGAGGAGATTGGGTCCATTGTATTGCCAAACCCACCATGGAATGAACTTTAAGCAATATATTTTCTTACAAAGGCATGTGCCAATAATAGGTTCTAGATGTGATACTCCCAAACATCCCAAATAATTGGTCTAGACTTTATTTAAAACATCTACCATAGTTATTTTAGTATTGTAAAAACTGGTTAAAGGTGATCATACGGTGTTTCCCAAAATAAACTGATGTGAGCTTGTAGAAATCAAATCTCCTAATGGCATTTAAAGCAATTAAGATAAATGACATATTAATTCCAAAGAAAAGCTTGCATAAATGTGAATCATGGTGTAGAGAATAATTAAATTGTACTTTCAAAAGGTTAATGCAGCAATTTACTTGTTTTAAAATTGTAATTTAGATAATTGTGCAGAATTCTGTGGTCTGACAAAACCATCTATCTACAGCATGTGCCACGTATTTTATATGAGGCATACTGTGTCTGTACTATACAGCATAGAATATATTAAATATTTTAATTGGCTGGGAATAAATAAATGAAAACAACGTTCCCTCTGCCATTATTGTGTCACCACATCTTCTCTTTCCTGTGACTTGATCTTCTTATTCACTGCTTGATGCTTATGTTCTTTGGATCAATTGAACAGGAGATTGGGTTTGTACCTTATTCTCCCTGGTCCTTTCAATGACAACATATTGTCAACAGACATTAGACCAATAATTCTCAACCTATTTGCCACTGTGGGCTGCATATGCAGTTCTCTGTTATGTGGGCCACATCCACACAATATATATAAACTACCCATATGGCCCTGAGGATGTCACATGGACCACAGCTGTGTGCTGATTGGGCCACAAGTGGCCCATGGATTGAGGACCACTGTATTCGACAAACAGCAAAACCTGTTAAAATCAAGAAGCCTGTAGAAGGATGACTTCTGGCTATTATCAGTCTGTAGTTTTCTGAGTCCCAAGGGAGTCCTGCAGATATAGCTGTCAAGCTCAGCAATCTGGTTGTGTGCTGTCACGAAGATGCAGCTTTCACTTCAGAAAAAGACTGATGACAACAAGAACTGTGACGTGGTGGCAGCTTCTGAAAATTAAATTTGAGATGGACAGCATCTCTCTCCTACCCTCGTCCCTAGAAAAGTAACATGGTGATTGGTGTGCATGAAGAATCTCTTAAAACATTTAAGTTTCATACTGTAGTGAAGATTAGACAGTGCTTTGTAAACCTTTACTACTATTGGAGATTAGCAAGTTTTAGTATGATAGGTATATCTCCATATTATACTAGGCCTATCTCATAGAGCTGGAAGGGACCCTGAAAGGTCATCAAGTCCAGCCCCCTGCCTTCACTAGCAGGACCAAGTACTGATTTGTCCCCAGATTTCTAAGTGGCCCCTTTAAGGATTGAACTCACAACCCTGGGTTTTATCAGGCCAATGCTCAAATCACTGAGCTATCCCTCCCCACGAAAGTGTGGAGTTTGTTATTGAAAAGTGCCAGTGATCAATCTCAGTAGCTATGAAATATCTCTCTTTTTTTTTTCAATTGGACCTGTAAACTGTAAAAGTGCTTTTTAGAACTCTGGTGCTCTACCATGACTCATAACTAGAGCTGCATGATTATATATATTCAGTTTATTCACTGAAAAATACAGTTTGTCACCCCAAAACCGTACAAATTTGATCCAATAGTTTTTGGCTGAATGAAATTTTTTCAGTGTCAGCTTTGTGGTGCAGGCGTATTCCTTCCTGTTCTTTAAGATCAATGATTATGAGACTTGTCTGGGACATGGGAGACATGTTTGAATCCCCATTCTGAAGCAGAGGCTTATCTAAGCTCTCCCCTTATGGAGGTAAGTGCCTAAACGCCAGGCTATACTGAGTGAGCTAGTCTCACTCTCTGCTGTTGAAGCTGTTTCACTTTGTAAAGCTATTTAAATATGCATTGGGCCAAATAGTGAAAGACCAATTATATAGCCAGGTGATTAAGGCATGCCATGGATTCAAATCCCTCCTCTGAATCAGGCAGAGACAAGATTTGAATCCACATCCCTGGGGAGTGCCTTAGTCACCAGGCTGTAGAGTCATTCTTTGTCTCTCTCTCTAGCTTAGTGATTAGGAGTACACCTGCAGAGGTGATCTGAGCTCAAGTTTCTGTCACAGAATGGCGATTTTAATGTGTCTCTTTGAAATTCCAGGCAAGGAACCCAATCATGGGGCTAACAGGACATACACGTGGTTTACTGGTCCAAAGATTGATTTTTACAACTTGCCAACACATTCTGAACCTTTTCAGAACTAAATCTATTTCCTGATTTTTTTTTCAGCTTGCTGACTAAACTGAATTATCAATAATTCATCCAGGTCTGCTCATGACCTTACTTTCAGTCAGTTGGTTGCAGTCTCAGATGTTCATCTTGGCTTTAACACTTGGCTTCACTTATGAAGAAAGGACTATGTGCATTAGCCCCTACATGTTTCTTTTTATTTCTGTTGAGGGTCCTAAAAGAATGTGATCCTAAGAGGGTCAGTGCCTACATACTAGTCTAATTGGCATCATATAAAAAAAATAGTTATTTTGGACCTGATCCTGTGAGTTACAGCCTATTTCTCTGGCACTACTGGTACAAATCAACCCTAAAGCTGTCATAATCCCAGTGCAGGGGGCTCTTCTGGCAACACTGGGCTTGTGCAATGCCTCTTACACTGTTCTGCTGGCAGCTGGTATAGGAAGCATGGCTAGTGAAAAGGGGCATGAGCAAGTCCTTCCTGTGCCTTGTGATCTGCAGCTGCTGTACTGGCCCTCTGGGGCTCAAATCAAAGTGGCTCTCAAGCATCTCTAATTTACATCAGGGAACTGGCCAAGCACATAGCTTGCCAGGATGTGGGGCGTGCATTGGTGGCTTAAGGTATCTTTGCACACGTCATCCTCTGCGTTATGATCTCCTGCCACAGTGGACAGGGCAGAGGCTCTTCTGTGCCCAAGAGATTTCTGAGTTGCTCTTACCTGTGCTTGGGGACTAGCTCAACACACAGCAGCCACTGGATCAGGGAATCCCCAGGGATGTCATAGAGCCATGTCCTTAGCTGCATTTGAGAGGAGAGAGCTCAAAATCTCCTGAGTCCTCCATCCTTCAAAGACAAGGACTACTCCCCACTCCACCCCCGAAAAATGTTGAATGTGATGCATTGTTGGACCTAGTTAATTAGAAGGCAGGAGCTAATTCGGATCATGTTGCATAGGTTTTATACTGGTGTAACTGCAGTGATTTCAATTTATGCCACTGTAAGTGAGTTCAGAGTCTGGCTTAGAGACCCAAATAAAAGCAAAGTTCAAATCCTTCAGTGAAAGGAAACTTTTATATAAAGGGATGAGCAAAGAAGAGGGAAAGTTTCAAAATCCATATGTGCCTCTCTTTTGAAAAGTTTCTGTCTTGTAACTTTTTCAGGCCAATAAGTATAGCAGAGCTTTAATTTGAAGTGATCAGCATTGTGATATTTACCCCTTTAAAAAAATCTCTTTTATAAATATCAAACAGTTTCTGAAATTAGCTAGCATATTCCTTTCAACATCTTTCTATGCAGTTGATATCACCCAGCAGGTTTTAAGCTATTTCAATGTAATGTCTAAGTTTTCATAAACTTGTAAAAATATGGATTACAATGCTTCCTTTCAGCATAATGATTTTATAGAAGATTTTTAATTGGCTCTCAAGATACCTCCGTGACATCCATGGCCTTTCAGTTGTTCATGCAAACATGATCTGTGCATTACTTTCAGAGCCTTATTCAAATTAAGCAAATGAAATTTCAGCAATTCATCTCACTTCTGAAATTCACTTTTTAATGTCTAGTGGGATGGAATACTTAATGTCTTAATGGTGTGAGAAGTATTTGGATAAATTATGCATGTATTACATCTTGCTGGGAAATAGCAAAAATGCAATTCAAGTATTTGGAAAGAAAATATGAATATTTCTGTGAATTAACTGTACAGAGTTTGCTTCTTTTTAAGGATTTATAAGTTAGATTTTGAATAGGAATCCCCATTTTCTGCAAACACTAGGGGTTGGAGGTAGGTTAATAGACACAATGTTAAGGTAAATTTTCCCCTCTAAAAAAAGTAAAACTTTTAGATATGTCTTTTAAAGGCAGTTCTGCATCCTGGGGTGCCCTGAATTTAGAGTGCCAATCCCAATGGTGATCATAATGCACTACTGTAATGATGACTCTGTATGTGCACAACTGCCCTCTGCTGGATGGCTTAAGAACTACTGCACTGTGTCCTAGACCCATAGTGATGAACTGGCTTGTATCAGTGTGTGTGTGTGTGTGTGTGTGTGTGTGTGTGTGTGCGTGTGTGTGCATGCACACCATAGTCTTCTAATGGAAGCAATCACAAGTGCCCAACCATGTATCATAGGAATTAGTGGAGATTCTTCTTTAGCACATGTGATACTAGCCAGGAGGATTAGTTGTAGAGGAGGATTAGAATAGTGGCCTAATCTTTGTGGTCCTGTGCCCTCTCTTACCACCTTCTTAATCCTACCAGAAGTCCTGGAGGAGCTCACAGGGGTGAATTATGGAGATCCCAGAGCCAGGGTGCACCCTTCCCAAACAAGCCAGCATTTGCTAAGCCATGGTTTCAGAGGGTAGGTCAGGGCTTTTCACTCCTACAAACACACAAAACCCAGAGGAAGCCTATTAGGGCATCAGAACCAGCAGCTTCCTTTCCCCTTCCACATGGGTGTCAGCAGCCGAAAGGAGTCTGCACAGCCCCCTGACATCATCATTCCCTGAAACCTGGACTCCTCCTTATTTCCCCTACCCCCATATGCTGAATTGCCATTGCTTGTTGGTCCCCTGAATCCCAGCCTTTAGCCACCCAACACCACTCTTCCTGCCCAGTGCCCTCCTTCTCCTCCCACCGCATTCATTTCCCCTGCCCCGTCCCCATAACCTCTTCCCTTTCCCCATTCCACCCAAAACTGTCCCCAGGAAAAATATACACATGATACTGAGCTTTTGTAATATAAGTAAAATAAACCTGTGAACAAATCAGTACCAAAAAAGGGACATGGATCAAACAGAACAAGTGCCAACTGGTGGTATGGCTTTTTTGCTTGAAAGTTGTAGCCCTTTACCTCACCCTTCATCTGCTTTTCTTTCTGTTTCTTTTCAAATTCTAAAGTGTTTCACGCAGGCTCTGTGTTTGTCTCGGTTTCCCTTTATGTATGTACAGTACCTCATCCAATGGGGTTCCAATCCTGATTAGGCCTTGGGTAGCTGTAATAATAATAAAGTCAGCAAAGTTCAAACTGGAAATAAGATCCTTAACTAGGAGGGTAATTTAACCATTGGAACTACTTACCAAGAAAGTGGTACATTCTCTATCACACAGAGTCTCTAAGGCAAGATGGGATATCTTTGTAAAAGATCTAGTTCAACCAAGTTATTGGATTTTAGGAATAACTGGCTGCTTTCTCCCAAGTCAGCTGAGGTTCTATGGCATGTATTGTGCAGCTGATCAGACTAGATCATAACAGTCCCTTCTGGCCTTAAACTCTATGGGAGATTCTCATTTATACTAATGCCCCTTTGTACTGCACTGGCAGTGTACAAGGCCTAAAAGTGTATGCAACTGTTACTTTTGCCCACTTTATGGCTGCGTCACATTGCCGGAGTACTGTAAAATGAGACTCAGGCCCTGTGAATCTAACTATGAAAAATAACAGCTCTCACACTGGCATTTTCAAAGAAGGCCTAGGGGAATTAAGCGTCCAACTCTTGTTAAAAGTCAACTGGGAAATGTGTATCTGACTCCCTGAGGGCCCTTTTAAAAAAGACTCCCTTACGTTTTTATGCAGTCACAAATCTGTGGTTACATAGGAGTTCATAGTTTTCTCTGTTCTGGCACTGAACCCAAATCCTCCCTCTCCAGTCACTGTAGGCACTATTCTGCACCTATCTTCTAATGTAATGAAAAACACTTCCCTCTCTAGCTGGTGTAGCCAACCTAGTACAGACCTGTATATTGCACAGCTGTGGTTCTGTGACCCCTTTGCTATCTAAGTTTCATTGCTTTCTCCGGATGTAATTTTTGTTTGTTTGTTTGTTTGTTTATTTAGATTTCAAAACTACTCCACTGGCCGCTTTCTCCCAAGTCAGAAATAGAAAACTGAAGTGCTCGGCATAAACCAGGCTCCAGGTACCATTAGTATTTGCATCAATTGCATCTGTTGATTTTTAATGCTAAGGTCTTGATGCCAAACAAACAATTAATAGACACAACTAAATCAGACCACTACAATCAACAAAGGAGGCAAGTTGATTAATAGCTGTAAGCATTACAGGCACTTTGAAGAGACAGCATATAATATTTATGGTTTAGTTTCTTGCTGTAATTTCAGTAACTGATGGTTGGGAGAGAACCAGGTTACACATCATATATTATAAATTAATGATTGATTTTATCTGGCAGACACGCATCTGAAAAGATTATTATCTAGGTCTGTAAAGAGCTAGATAAAATAATGGTACAATTAAATTTTGATGGAATAAAGCATGTTCTCCTTGTCTTCCTGTTTATTTTATTGGCTGGAAGGTGGAAACAATGAATTGCCTCTGTGTCTTTAATTCACTCTACAGGTGCTTTCTGTGACACATATCAAATTTTATGGGCCTTATCCTGCTGTCATTCACATGACATAACTCATTTTTGCCATCCAATGTACGTGACTGAGAAGATTTGGCAGCTTAGGTGAGTAAAAGAAAAAAAACAACATATTTCACAGACAGCACATTTAGATTCAGGATTAACATCACTTTACAATCCCATTACATGTTTTAGAATGATTGTAATTAATTTAATATCTCTTAGGGCCCTGTCAAAGGGCAGGCTGGCCCTTTAAGAGAGTTGGGGTTAGCCCCATCTCTGACTGATTAGCTGCCTCCCAAGTGAAGTGTTTGAGGCCAGGGATCAGGTGGTAGGACCCCAGGCCTGCAGGCTTAAATAGTAGGGCAACAGTTTTCTCAGTTGAGAAGGATACTTACAAGTGGGTAGTTGCCTGCTGTGGGGTGGGGGGTAGGGAAGGAGTTGGCTCATCTGTTGAATGGTTTTGTTTTAGAGAAATAAAATTCAACATGGAAGAAAAGGGAGTGAAATCTTGGTGCTGCTGGGAATGTTACACGATGCATTGGCCTGGTGAGTTGGCCAAAAGACACATTTATTTTCTCATACATTATGTTGTTTTTAGTAATCCTGTAGGTATTCAATGGTAAATTGACAGCATTGCATAAGAAGTTGGTTGACTGAAATCTAAGAATGAAATGGCCAACAGTGAAAGTAAAAAGGTTTAGTTCTTCAACACTACACTGTGGGAGCCACTTTCTTCCTGATCCCAGCTGGTTACCAGGGGAGGACTTGAAGTCTGAAAAGTGGCAATCAACTATTAATCTTCTAATCCATTAGATTGTGTGAGTACCTGAACTAAATAAAACAACTACATAACATAATATTTGAGGTAGGATGATGATTATTGTATGGGATATAAAAATGGAGATTTTGGGGCCCAATCCTGCATGCTTTTTATACAAAACTCCCATTAACATCAAATCTATTGATTATTTGTATTTGCCCTCAGTATTCCAAATTCAGTCTTAACAGTGCAGTGCAAAGTAGCATTATAAACTGTCACCTTTCAAGAGATTTCTCTATACGTGTCTTAATGAACAAATTTGACCTTCTTTGCAAGACCTTTACATTACAAAATTGAGCAACCAAATACTGTTCTAAACTTGTAAAGAACACTAGACCTTTTCTATAATCTCATAAACAGAGGTTTACAAATGTTTATAAACTTTATTATTATTATTATTATTTTATTGTCCTTTTGACTTGAGGCTTTTACTTTTCCAAACATGAATCAATCCCAGGATTATTAAAGTGTAATTTTCTTTTGTAAATATTGTCAACTATATTTGTTTAAGAGACTGTATAGTATAAGTGTAAAAAAATACTCCAAATATAGTTTCATGATGGATGAATAAAGCATCTTTTCAAAATTTGGAAAGGCAAATTGCTGTAGGAGCGTTCTATATTGTTCAAAACCTGCTCCATTTATTATACATTTTCTCCCCAGAATATGAACCACTGCTTGCTTAAAAAGTCCATGCAATCTTCTGACTTTAAATATATCCTTCAGTTTTATTTTTAAAGATATATGTTTACTTTATATTTCAATTAAGTTTCTGTTCCATTAAGCTCTGTGTGAAGGGGAATTTGAGTTCTGCTGTTGGTCAGGGTAAATTACTTTTTTTAAAATTATTGTTCTGTGTGGAAGAGATGCTAATTGTCACAAACATCCCACTTCATTGCATAAATTAAAAAAAAAACATAAATACAAAGGTTTCTGTAAAATAACCTAAAGTTAGTAAGCAACCCTATAGGGAAAGGAAGACTATTCTGTTGTAATGAGAGTTTCCTGCTTTCTTTTGAATGCTGTTATATCTTTCAGTGATAAGTCTTCTCTTTTGTACCCCTTTAGGATTAATTTTAACCTCTATTCTTTGCATTAGGGCCTAATCAAGTCCTCTTTGGGATGGAATAAATCTGCTTTGGTTTCTCAGTTACGAAAGGACAGCAGCTAGGGATGGGGTAAGAGAAAATTAAGAACCAACTCTAACTCAATGTACTGAAATGAAACAAGCTTTTCTTGGACAATCAGACTGTGCAGGGACTTCGGGATCTGCCTATTGATTGCACTATCTATCTCTCATATAGAATAAAATAGCTGTTTAAATATAGTCATGCTAGTAAGGATCATTTTTCATTGTCAAGCGCTATTTGACCACCTAAACAAAGTTCCTAGTTAAAAAGCAGAGAAATGCCTGCTTTAGGCATGGCAAAAGGTTCCTCCTTATTATGGACATCCTTACTTACAATGAGGAGTACCTTATTCAACAAGTTTCATTGAAATCAGGGTCAATAAGGGTGTCAGGATTGGGCTCCATGCCTTTGATTATGCTGCTTTGTTGTGCTTTGTTGCTGAAGGGTGGGAATTTTGGGCTTCACTGTTGGCAAGTGAATGCTTAATAGCTGCACACTAACCATCCTCTTGAAAAGCTATCAGTTGCAATGGATATCAGTTAGTCTGACAGATCAAGTTTTGAAATACAGTAACTATTGTGCTTGACATATTAGCTTTCTGAGAGACACTAATCATGGTGCTTGCTGAGCAAAATCATCTGGGTTAATAATGGGGCCTGACTTACTAGTTTGTTAATAGTCTGACATTGCAACAGATATGTTTAGGCCTTGAAATCGTTCAGACTTTTTGAACCTTTGGCATTGTATCTGTAACAGTAAATCTACAGTTACATGAACACCTGAAATGTACAGCGGAATACAAATAGTGTTTAAACAAGAAAGGATTGAAAGGCATGATATGTGGTGGTAGGCGACAAACCTTGTTTTCCTTTGTTTGATCATGTTGGATGTTTGCAGCTGGAAAGTTTGTGAGATCACATTTCTAATACAGGCTAAGACTACTTTTCACGCCATCTTGTTTGTTTCTTTTAATTGTTTGTGTTCCTAACCATGCATATACAGGAGGAAAAAACAGTAACTGTGAAATACAAAATCTCTTTAAGCTCGCTAAGCTCATGAGTTTCTTCTTGTAGTTCCTGGCACCCACTGTATCCATTCCTTTTTAGCTATACTCCCATTAAAACATTTTCCTCCATAATCCCCATTCTCCTCAATAGTGGCAGTATTTTTATCAAGAGTGTCTCCTTGGGTAATTTTCTGTTTTTTTTTTTTTTTATTATTATTATTTTATTTTTGCCCGCATCACCACCTCTGCATCCACTGAGGCCTGGTATATACTGGAAAAGTAATTTTAACTATGTTGGTCAGGTGTGTTGTTCCACTGACCTAAATCCCTATGTGAAGAAAGAAGAATCCTTCCATCCAGCTACTGCCTCTTGTGGAGACGGATTGCTTATGCCGCTGATGGGATCACCCCTCCCGTCAGTATAGGTAGTGACATGCTGCAGCATTGCAACTGTGCTGCTATAGCATTTTAGGTGTAGACAACCCAGAGTAGACTTACTTTTGAAGCACATTTCTGCTTTAGAAAGTAGCTCTGTCAAAATGGCATCGTGATGTTGTAGGTCGACTTCACCACCTGTGACATTCAACAAATCTCTTAGGGCTTGAATAAGTGGGGAAAATTAGTGGCCTAGCTATCAGGATAGTTATACTAGTAAAACTCCCAGTTGTGAACACTCTTATCCTGCAATAAGAGTACTCTTTTCCCATTCACCTGATGCTTCTTTGAACAGGATTTAAGCTAAATTGGAGATGGGGCGGCTCTATATATTTTGCCACCCCAAGCACGGCAGTCAGTCAGCCTTCGTCAGCATGCCTGCGGGAGGTCCGGTGGTAACACGGATT
Organism: Trachemys scripta elegans; assembly: GCF_013100865.1. Taxonomy (NCBI): domain Eukaryota; kingdom Metazoa; phylum Chordata; order Testudines; family Emydidae; genus Trachemys; species Trachemys scripta. Next base: position 57,865,224 of record NC_048305.1, read on the forward strand.
CGGCGGCATGCCTGTGGGAGGTCTGCCGGTCCCGTGCCTTCAGCGTACCCACCGCCGAATTGCCGCCGAAACCGCGGGACCGGCGGACCTCCCGCAGGCATGCCACCCTCATGGTAACCAGCAGGCCGCCCCTGGCACACGCTTACTGCGCTGGTGCCTGGAGCCATCCCTAATTGGGGAAGGGAAGAGCCCTCTTCTTCCAGGATAAATATGTTCACGTGCAGAGTTTTACTGGATACTATACAGGTAAGTATTCTTATGTAGACAAGCCCTTAATCTCTTTGTTTCAAAGTTTCCCTTTTGGAAATAGGTGATTATCCTCAATACGTTTTTTTAAGGTAGCGGTATTAAGACCAGATGTTTGTGGTAGTCAGATGCTACAGTAATAACCAGGAACATGTGTGCGTGCACGTGCTCCATAGAAGTACATAAAATTAATAAAAATTTAAGCTGGTCAGAAAAAGCATTTTTTTCCTGAATTTCTGAAGAACAAAACAGTCATGTTAATTCTTCAGTGAACAGCTGAAAATGTAAGAAGTTTTTGGTTTTTCATTGAAATTATAAAATAAAAAAAAATTGCATAAAACTTTCATTTTGTAAGTTCCATTTGCTCATGGAATTTTCTCAAATGAAAAATGTTGACCAGCTCTAGTAGACGTGCACACATTTTCTGTTCAGCCACTTTTAAGTTATTCTCACTCCTTATCAGTGGAGTAAGATAAAGAGTGGTGAGGGTGAAGTATTCAATCAATTACATTGTTGTGTTGGCTAACTAAAGAAGACAACTGTGAGTAGTTGTGTGCATGGAAACATGGAGAAAAGGAGAGGGGGAAATTGGGGTTTGAGTACACAGGCGGACGTAGAAGGGAGGGAAGTAGGCTAAATGCTCAACTTGCTTTAAAGTGTCCGATGTTGCATAATACCTGAAAATCTAGTATGTTCTGCTACTTTGTACTGCTCCAGAGTGGCATACAGCAGCTACATTTTACTGGTGAGTCTGGCCCCCAAAGCTAAAATGTTTGAGTTTTTTTTAATTAAAAAAAAGAAAGAATTAAGGCTTTTAAAGCATACTTTTAAATTAGAAATATTACATGGCAATAATCACTTTTGAGTTACTTTAGTATTCATGTTTGTGTTTTTCTTTAAAAAAACAAGGAAATTCCTAGACACTAATGTTAAGATGCAGTTAAGGTTTAGTACATATTAGTAATTTAGGGTATAAAAAACAAACAAAAATTCACAGTATCCCTGTTTACTCCAAAACCCTGTTTCAGGCACCCCACAGGGGAAAATTGTGTGTATGGAAGGCAAGTTTATTTAATCTGGGACCACAAGCACCAATATCCATCCAATAACCATTGTATGGTTATTGCACAGCATCACTGCATGGTAGAGTACCTTAAATGTGGATTTCCATACCTTAACTGCTTTGATTTTATTTTAAATGTTTAATCTACCTGACTTTCTCAGTTGAGAATGTTTGTTTATTTTAGAATAACTGCTCATCCCTGTAATGTATTTTACCCTAAATTAAATATGTGCACTCAACCTTAATCCATTCTACCATGGCTTTTGTCTAGCAAGATGTACATTTTGAAAAGACAGGATTTCCCTGAAAGTGTAGACCAAGGCACTTGGTAAACTCCTCTGAACACAGCTGTACTGAAGTGCCCTGGCAATCTGTAGAATAAATATAAACTTTTTCAAAAGCATCTTAGAGTATGTCTGCAGAGCAATTAAGCACCCATGGCTGGCCCGGGTCAACTAAATTGGGCTTGCAGGGCTGTAACATTGCAGTGCACTTTTTCTGGGACACCCACCCTCCCCCGTCTCTAGGGTGATCAGACAGCAAGTGTGAAAAATCAGGATGGGGGTGGGAGGTAATAGGCTCCTGTATAAGATAAAGCCCCAAATATCGGGACTGTCCCTAGAAAATCGGGACCTCTGGTCACCCTACCCGCCTCCCTGGGTCCCAGAGCCTGGGCTCCAACCTGAGACTGAACGTGTGCACTGCAATTTTACAGGGCCTCAGCCTGAGCCCCAAGAAACTGAGGCCAGCTGTGGGTGTTTAATTGCTGCTTAGACATACCCTTTGTGATTTGGGAGTCAAAATAACTTGCACAGTGTGATGTTCCCTTCTGGTGTTATCTGGATTGGTGATCTGCTAGGTCACTCCAATCCTTGACTCTGAGAGCCAGCCTTACCTGCTCTGCTGTGAGAACCCCCCACTCCTGGGCTGTTCACGCACAGCCTCTAGCATTTAAGCTGCTCCTTGGATTGTGCAACCGAATGACACTAGTCAATATCTCTGGTCCCAGACACAACCCTAGGAACCTCCGACTTGCAGTGTCCAGTTATGCCCACTGGTCACTCCAAGCTTATATGAGTTTGTCAATTTAACAAAGAAATTGATATGCACGAGGCTTATTATCCCAAGGGAAGTCTCTGACATGCTTTAAACCAAACGCACTGCCTCAGGTAGAATAAAAAAACAGACTTCTTAACTACAAAGTTAGATTTTAAGTGATTATAAGTCAAAGCATAACAAGTCGGATTTGGTCAAATGAAGTAAAAGCAAAATGCATTCTAAGCTGATCTTAACGCTTTCAGTGCCCTTACAAACTTAGATGCTTCTCACAACAGGCTGGCTGGTTGCCCTTCAGCCAGGCTCTCCCCTTTGATCAGTGCTTCAGTCGCTTGATGGTGATGTCTGTAGATGGAGGTGGAAGAGAGAGGAAGAGCATGGCAAACGTCTCTTCCTTTTATCATGTTCTTTCTTTCCTCTTGGCTTTGCCCCACACCCCTTCAGAATCAGGTGAGCATTACCCCATCACAGTCCCAAACTGACCAAAGGAAGGGGGGGTGACTCACTCGAGAGTCCAACAGATATATTGTTGCCTAGCACAGTGTCCTTTGTTCTTGTGAGGCTGGCCTGGGTATGTCCCATACATGCCCTGATGAGGTGTGAACTGCCCTCTGCTTCTGGAGAGTTTTTTTGCCCGGGCTTGCTTTAAGCCATGAGGATACATTTTCAGCCTCATAACTATATACATGAAAAAAACCTATAACATTACTATAAAAACGATTACTATAACATTACCATAACAACAATGCTCAGTACACCATGAGCCTTCTGTAGACACCTGACATGACAAACTTTGCATTAGATACCACACAATCATATTATAAGGATGAACATGGGGGGTGTAGGGTGTTCCTATGAGGTACAGAACATCACACACACTTTACAAAACTTTATCCTCGAGATCTTTAATTCCATTGACTTTAGTGGAGCCACTTGTGACTTAGACTGGTGTGAGAGAAGAGTCAAGCCACGTTAATTATGATTACAAAAAATAGAACTTACCAAATGGAAGATGACAAATTTAGAAAGTCTCTTCTAAAGTTTTTAAAAGGGGATTATAAAACAAGAGTAGGTATTTGTATAGCTTATTTAATATAGAATGACATACCCTTGGAGGTTCAATATCATTTAGAACATCAATAAGACTCCATTTTAGAAACCTGCCTGCTGCCTTTTCATGCTCTAAAGCTCATGTGTGTCAAATACAGCTCCTGAAGAGTCCTGTGTGTTGAACTTCCCATCTGAAAACAAGTAACGCTTGAAAGAGCTTCTGAGGATGGAAAAATCTTTTAAGCTAACCAATGGGGAATAGTAAATGCTTATCTACTATTCCAAAGTTAACAGATCACTGTTTGGTACAAGTACCGACACTGTTATACATATATTGGATGTTGTTGGCATATGCTAACTGGTGCTATTATACTGTGTACAGAAAATTAACTTAGAAAGAAAAATGCTATTTTGCTTTCCACCTACACTTATTGTAGCTGTCTCATGGCCAATACTAATGTCCTTGACTTCAGTTGAACATATTATGCAGTTGTACACATATGAGTGCTCTAGGGCTTGAGGAAACTTGACCCTGCACTAATAAGAGCGCTGTTATAGAGTTTAAGCCACTATCTAGTACCATGATTAAAGCCTCTGAGGGTAATGCATAGCTAAGTGCCTCATTAGTATGATGAGGTTTGTTATGTCTCCCTAAACATCTTCATAACCATACAGTACCACAACTTCACTTCAAAGAATGGATGCATGGATCTCTCAAACTTCGCTAACCTCAAAAGGCCTTCTTTATTTTGGACCCAAAGTTGCGTCCATTGCATAATGGTTTTCTGTTCTTTTAGTATTGAAAACTATTGATACGACAGTCTGAACCATAAACCTGAGGTCATAGTTTTGGTAGCATGAACCTATTCTAACTTCACAGCATCTTAAGATTCTTCACTATTGTGCCATGGGTTCTTCAAGTTGATCTGTCCCATATTTTCTCAACTCTATGTCTTGGCATGTCTTAGTAATATTGCAAACCAGATGCAGGAAAACAAATTAACGCAGGGCTTCTTCACCACTCTGCATCTTCCTTTTTCTAAGAATTTGCAGTAGAGAACATACAGAATATCCTACCATGTCCTGAATCCTGAAACTTTTCTGCTTCTTCGGGACAATATGCAAAGATTAAAGTGTTTTTAACTCATAACGCACATGTTCAGTTATTTTGTATGCTGATTAAGGACAAACTTATCTGCAGTAAGCAGGCAGCTCATTTAAAAATTTCATTGTGCAATGTCTAATACTATACTTTGCCAAGGTGCAGTTATGTAGAACATGGATTAAGTTTCACTACAATTAAACAAACATTCAGGACGATGTGTTCTGGGGCATATTGGCAATGGTACTTTTTTCATAGCAAGAACATCAAAAATGGCATTTTTCTTCTTGGTAGAGCAACATGTTGAAATCATCCTAACAATGAGGAAATGTCAATGTAAGTCTATAAGAAATGCTATATACCATGTAAATTCCTTTTTGGAGAAGATCCGAACAGACATGTCACCTGAAGATCAAAGCACTTTGGGTGGGTGGAGCTAGCTGACTTTGCAGTCAGATGTCTCAAAAGAGCTGCTGGCCCCAAGGACAGATTCAGCTAAAACTTTACATGGATTTTACAATTATTGGCTAGCACAACTCTAAACAATATACAGCATACATACAAGACAAAAGGCTGGATTTCTTTGCTCTGCAGGCTCCTCATTCATGCAGGATTTTTGAAAGATGTCATCTTACTAATTTATCACGTCATTACTGGAGTCACTGATCTGATTTGCTTTGCCTTGGTGAGCGTACTTCTCATTGTGCCTACCATCTAGTGTGCTGCCAATTCTAAGCCTCGAACTCTTCCAAATGTGAATCAAGTGTAAACTAGTGTGGTAATGTCTGCCTGAAACAACATCAAAGGTGTGAACTTCTCCCATTCCTCACAGTGGGCTGTTGACTTAAATGTCAAAATTAACTATTTCACTGCTGATCAGAGCATGCAAGGAGAGGTTAGCATAATATAAAGATCTATACTATGTAATATGAATGGCATCTACTTTGGTATCAGTCATGGGTAGAACTTGGCCTTGTGGATTTTTGGATTATTTTTATTAAGTTCTTGTTAACTGTGACGCAAATCCTCTTACAGGGCTAGAACACTGAGCAGAGACTTGAAAAACAAGTTCAATTGAGTGGAAATGCAGGCTATTCAGCAAGAGGAATTTAACAGCTGAAACAAAGACGGCCTTAAAACCTTGACTAAAAGTCAAGTAATGTAAAGGATGGCATGATTTAAGATAAACAACAGTAGAGCCATAATATCAGAATTATTTTAATCCACTCTAGAAAGGAAAGTGAGGATTCTCTCAAGTTCAAAGAAAACTGTCAACTGGTAGCTATAAATATTGTTGTGGACCATATAATTGAATACAGTATTATAGGTTCTCTATCTGCTCCATGTGACAGATGGATTCCTGCAGGTGGCTAATGTGAAAATTAAAGTAAGTAATCCCAGGGACATCAGAAGTTGCTGTGACCAAGATGGATTCAGGTTGGTTGATTGCTAAGGAGGCCTGCAGGAAATCCCCAAAGATCCTACCATCTAATCTCAAGAAATATTGTGCCTGACTACTGGAATCTCAGAAGATGACCTATAGCTCTATATCTTCTGAATACAAAAGTACTGAAAAAAGAGATCTGCCTTCCCTTCCACAAACAAAATGGTGCCTGATCCTGATGGAACACAGCTGATTGTTGTACTACAACGGATCGCCACAGATACCATTGAAATTAAATCAACAGTTCCCACCCTACAGACCACCATGACTGAGATTTGGAGTGCACTATAAACTTTTTCCACATGGATGGTGAATCAGAATACAGAATTTCTGAAGTGGGAGATGATTTCAAAGAGGACAAATTACATGTTATGAAGAACTAATTAGATCAAGACTATTCAGACCAAGCTGATTGAGCTAGAAAGCCACTCACCATGATGTAATATCAGGATTTGGGGATTATTTGAGGGAACAGAGAAAGGTAAACCCTTTGAATTCATCCTTAAACTAACTAAGTTGTTGAATCTGCTGGTAAATGTCCATTTTGATATGGAATGGGCACACCTGACCTTTGTTCCTAAACCAGCTCCAGGAGGTTGGCCTCGAGCACTGACTGTGAAGTTCCTGAAATATACCACAAAGGAGCTTATACTGCAGAAGTCCAGAGGGGAAAAAAGGTTATGGGGAGAACTAACAATTAAAATATTCAGAGGGGTAGCCGTGTTAGTCTGAATCTGTAAAAAGCAACAGAGGGTCCTGTGGCACCTTTGAGACTAACAGAAGTATTGGGAGCATAAGCTTTCGTGGGTAAGAACCTCACTTCTTCAGATGCAAGACACTCAAAGGTGCCACAGGACCCTCTGTTGCTAATTAAAATATTGATTTCCCCGCCTCCCCCAAGATTATGTCTGTGCTGTGATTTCAATGAAGGCAGCTTTTAACTAAGTGAAACAATTGGGCAGGAAGATGGACTCAAAGTATTTTATTAAATACCCACCAGTGCTCCATATTAAGAATGGCACGATAATATTATTCAGTTTACCTCAGGAAACAGAAAAGTACCTCAATCTGCAAACTCCTCCCTGCAAGAGGAGACATCCTAGGGGATAATCCAAGCATATTGAATTTATATATTGCTCTCTAGGATTTGATATGGCTGCTTTAAACAAGTTGATAGGCTCCAGTTGATATTGATATGTTAGTTCCTCCTTAAAGGGTCACTATTAATGTACTTCCTATTACCTTAACTCATGGGAAAGGAGCATCAATGTAAAATCTATCATTGCTTTATTAGATGGTGCTTTCTTATGGACTAATGTGTCAATGTTCTATTGGTGATTACTTTAGTAGTTCAGTTTGGGGCCCTAGGGACTGAGGATCTCTAAGGGCATGTCTACACTTACCTCCAGAGCGATCAATCCAGCAGGGGTCGATTTATCACATCTAGTGAAAACACGATAAATCGACTGCCGAGTGCTCTCCTGTCAACTCCGGTACTCCACCGGAGTAAGAAGTGTAGGCAGAGTCGACGGGGGAGCATCAGCAGTCGAAGACACCGTAGTGAAGACACGTAGCTGAAGTTGCATAACTTAGATTGATTTCCCCCCGTGTGTAGACCAAGCCTAAGTTTCACCTGATCCAGCTGCCCTCTCTGGGTATTTTTTATTAAACAGATTCTTCTTGATTGTATGGTACTAATGAATATTTCTCTCTCCATTATGTTTTCCATTAGTTAATTCCTACTTCTGCCTCCCCCATGTTACCCTTCCATGCTGGGAATTTCCTTCCCACCCTGCAGAATATGTACTGGGAGATGACACCCTACCCCAGATTATATAACTTTGGTTGCTTGCATACGCAAGAACTGTATGCTGCTCAGGAAAATTAGCAGTTTCTCATTTACTCACAAAGTGACTTTATATTTTTATCTGGTATATTTTAACAATGATCACTCTGATAATTGTCTCCTCAGATATAAGGGGTTTTAATAACTCTATTAAAAGAGATCTATAGTCAATGCTTAAACAAAGAGAATGTTGACAGGGCCATGCTTCAGGAGGCACAACTGACAGAATTTAAAGCTTCTAAACTGAACAGATTGGATAGGCCTCTCAATTTCCAGTTGCTTTGATTCTGAACCAAGGGTTGTTGCTATACTAATACATAAAATATTGAATGTTAATATTCTGAGCACAAGGTCTGAGGGTGAGGACAGATTTACTCTCATCAAGGCTGATATTGGTAAATTTATAATTGTCTTTGCCAATCTGTAGAGGCCAAACCACGATGATTTCAAATCTTTCATAACTTTTTTGAGTATCAGTGCCATGGGCCATCATTAAAGATACAATTCCTTCACAGAGCTCACCTCTGTGCCTTCTTTGGCTTCCTGAAGCAGCTGATAGCTCCCGCCCAGAAGCAGTGGAAGGACAGGACCAGTGGCTGGTGGCCAGCAGTCAGCCTGCAATGGGTCTCCCCCCACACACACCCGTGAGTATTTTTAGTAAAAGTCACAGACAGTTTGTGAGAATCTCAAACTGTTCGTGACTTTTACTAAAAATACCCGTGACAAAAAAACGTAACCTTAGCCATCGTCCTATTATAGCTGGAGACTTTAATGAAACTCTAGACCCAGTCCTTGATCTTCTCTATCTCCACATAAAAACACCAATACTTGCCAGGTACTTCATACATGGCTGATTTAGATTTATGAGGTGTGTGGAGATTAGATAATCTACAGTCGAAGACTCTAGTTTGTGTTGTTTATTTCTGCAGCGCTCATTCAACGTATTCAAGATTGAACTATTTCGTAGTGTCACAAGACTTGATCAGTTTTGTTACTGACTGTGGCATTGGTACTTCTGTTATATCCGACCATGCTCCTATGCATGTGTATGTTAAGCCTTCAGGGTATGCACGCCAAATAAAATGTGGAGATTAAATACCTCTCTGCTTTTTGTTATTTCTATCCAGCAAAAGTTAGAACTTTCTTAAAACAAATGCCCCCACTGCTACATCAGGTGCGCCACACTTGGGGAAGTCTTTAAAACCTTCATCAGAGATAATTTCTCTTTGTTACTTTAAAAAGAAATGCAGAAAACACAAAATTGATACTCTTGCGAAAGAAATTTAGGCCTTGAGTGTGGACTATGCTTCTGCCCGCTCCCTAGAGAAACTCAGAACCCTCATCAATCTCAGATATGAAATCGAGAAACTTCTGTCCCAAAAGGATGAGGTTGCTTTATTCTGTTTGAAGCAAAAAATACTGGGAATCTGAAAGAGCTGGCAAGCTGTTGGCACACACACTTAAGCAAAAGGCTAACAAAATAAGATTTCTACTATTCATGATAGTAGCAATAAATTATATACATCGCAGTCAGATATTAAACAATTTCAATGGTTTTATTTTAAACTATATTTAGCTGAAGAGGGAATCAATAAAGATGCTAAAGATAACTTTTTTTTTTTTTTAGTGGATTACCACAAATCTGCTTTTCAGAAGAAACTTTTAGATGTCCCTCTAGAAATAGTAGCACTCTTTCAGGCTATAAGAGAAATGAAGGTCAGAAAGACTCCTAGTGCAGATGGGTTCCCAATTGAATTTTACAAAAAGCTCTCCGGAACTCTAACACTTAGATCACTGAATACAGTGAGGCTAAGAATGAGCGGACTCTCCTACCTGTTCTAAGAAGTTATAACTTCATTTACCTAGCAGAGACTTTGTACTACATAGTAATTACAGGATAATTTCTTTAATCAATTGTGACGGAAATATTTTAGCTAAAGATTCCACTATGTGACTGGACAAAGTTCTTATTTGTTATATGTTAGAAGAAGGAGCAGGCTGACCCAGAGGTAGATTTGAGTATGGGCTTCTTTATTTGCGAGACTTGTTCCCCTCGACCCAATTGTCGAGTAAGCACTGGATTAGTTACAGCGCACTCTTTTTATCTCAGTTAGTATGTAAACGCCTACATCCGCTACAACACCCCAAAAACCCTTATTAAGTAATAGAAAGTCCCATATTATGATCATAACCACTCCTATTGACTGATTAAAGCATTACACATCTTATACACATTTTTACCTTGAAAATACATTTCTTTGCAGTAATTTGTTGCTACAAATTCCCTTAATCTGCAGTTCTCAGGGGAGGGAGGAAGGGGCCATGACCCAAGGCTCACTTATGTAGCTGGGAAAGGAAGGGAGGAGGAGATAACACTTCTTTACCCAAAAGGTATCCTTTAGATCCCCACATTTCTTATGCAGCTGTAACACTTATCAATCCTTAACAAGGAGAAGGGAGGGGAAAGGGGTAACACTTTATTTATCCCGCAAAGGAATAGCGTGTGCCTGTGCCTACTCCCTGATACCATGCTAGCGCACCAGCAGTTTTCCATGTCTTTACTTAACCCTTACATATCCCAACATTATACACATAAATCTGGTTGGATTCCTTCATAATAGACATGGCTCAGATAATTTCCATCAATTGATGATATTGCCACTTCCAGAGATTCTAAATTCTAAAGAACCCTTAGCTGTCAGTTCTTTAGATGCACAAAAGACCTTTAGTGCCAGGCGGTGTGGTCATTTTTTGTGTGTTAGCAGACCTTGGATCTGGTAAACCACTTATTCATTGGAGGAAGTTTTTATATTCTATCATGATTTCTGGGGTAGTTACCAAGGTTGGTATTTCCACCCCATGTCTGTTACAGAGAGGGATGAGGCTGAGACTGAACTTTCCAGTTACAACATTTTTTTTCATGAAAAATCCAGCAACCTTTTTCTGTATTGTTAGTACTAAAACCTCTTACTCTGAGAAGAGGGAAATGACCGAATTACGCTTAGGGTTTACTTCAAACTTCTAACATGAGAAATAATCTTATAAATGACCCATCTCTTCCCACAGATGTGCCCATGCCGATGCACCCAAGCCCAGTACAGTCATTGGGAGCTGTGGCCTTGAATTAGATCATATCCCTGTGACATAGCAGGGCTCAATCCAGATTAGCAGGGCTGCCCGGGGGGGGGGGGTTAAGTGGAGCAATTTGCCCCAGGCCCTGGGCCCCACAGGTCCCCCACCCCCCCTGAGAATATAGCATTCTATAGTATTGCATTTTTTTTATGGAAGGGGCCCCCAATATTGCTTTGCCCCAGGCCCCCTGAATCTTCTGGGCGGCCCTGCAGATTAGTGGGGGGCTGTCACCCCTGCCCTGTAACATGGGGTGCCCTTTACAGTGTCTTACTGCTGTAGCCTCCAACCTGGCCTGCTCACAAACCGCCTCCCACCTGTGTGTGTGTGTGTGTGTGTGTGTGTGTGTGTGTGCTCCAGCCAGCCACCCCAGGGCGCATACCAGCCTTCATTATGCTTCAGGGTGACCCCAAAATACCCCTAGTTCTGGATCTCCCCCCCCAGAAATGTATGTCCTATACTGTCCAGCCATCTCCTGGACAGGACAAATATATTAAGTCAGTTATTCCTTTATGGGAGTAGCATTCCAATTTCTTTTAAACAGTTCCCAAACACTCCAATTTAAACACACTGGATTTGATAAAACAGTAAAACAAGCTTATCTACAAAGAAATTTTAAGTGAATATAAGTAATGAGGCGTAAATGTCAAAAACGGTTACAAGAAAAATAAGGATAAAACATTTACTAATGCCTAACTCCACAATTATATTAGATTCAAGGAAAACATCTCATCACATGCTCCAGCAGATAACGGGACACCCCTTCCCCCACTCGGAGTCCACTGGCTGTTTTTGTTTGTTGTTTTAGGTGCTGTGCCAGAGACAGACAGGTAGAGATAGAAAAGAGGAGTATCTTGGGGATGTCTGCCCTTTTTACAGTTCTGTCCCCTACTTTGAGAAGCATTTCCAGCTGGGAGCAAGACAACAGGTTGCCTGGTGAGGAGAGGAAACACCATGCTGATTTTTGGCTAAGATGTTTTTTCTCTGTCCCCTGCCTTGCCAAAGAATGGCCACTTAGCAGGTAACAATCTCAGTCTTGTTGACACCTGGAGGGGGCATCAGCTTGCCCTTTCTCTGGTTTAGCCACTCCCCAGATTTATCTGGGAAAATATACTCCCGTTATGATTTCAGTCTGTTTATAACTTTACCTATAACGTTGCTATGTGCATTTTGCCATGCTATTGATCAGCAAGTTGAGTTTTTTAATGATACCTCACAAAGCATACCTCCATACAAACATTATTACAATAGTGTGTCAGGTGTGAACTCGAGTATATTCTGTCATAATCCCTAAATAATCAAGGCAGTAACATAGACAACGTACCTTGTCAGCCAATATCTATCATTGATTCCTGGCTACTTAGTTGTACACATGTACACTTTTTGGAAAATGTATAAATGCCTGAAATACAGTATAATGTAACTTACTGCCAGTCAGCATATATTGGTCAATACTATCCTATATTACCGCATCAAATGTGAACTAAGCAGCTGTAATCAAATGCTCCATAAAATACTTGTCAGACACTTAGACATGAAAGATTTTTTAAATCTGTCATTTATCATGACATACTGTAGCAATTATTTTACACCAGCGCAGTGCTGAATATTCAAAAGAAAGGAAGACACCATATTATCCATACTTAACACAGTAAAAAACCTTACGGGTACAGTACGTAAAACACAAGAGTCAGCCTCTGAAACAAGGGTAATCAAAACACTTGCTTTAGGGTATACCTGGAATACTGTCTGACTTTGGAAATAATATCTCACATACTAGTGAGTTGCCTAGATGCTTTATAATGGGAACTTTTGTATTTACAATATTATTGCAGGCTTATAATTTAAATCAAACATCAAAAGATGGCTTTAAAGCACGAAGCCTCCCAACACTCAGGATATTTATACATTTTACAGATAGGCAAGTAGAGACAGGGTTTGATCATGCCAGGTGTTGCGTAACCTGAATTGACTTCTAAGTGACCACCAGCTCACATGATGAGGTTTGAGTTTCGCTTTTCAAAGCTTATACAGTGTGTCAGTAGCAAGACCTGAGTCCTAGTCCCCGGTCTCTCTTAAATACTAACACAGTTTGCACTGGAGGCAAGATACTAGACTTGATGTGCCAGTGTCTGACTGGGGGGGCACTATCCCTCTAAACGCACAGGACTAGTTGAATAGCATGTGGAAATGAATGAGTCTCTTTCCTTCTTTAGGGCCAGATATGCCTTGTTGTTGCAGTTGTAGATCGCTGTGCTGCAGAAATGGGTAGCAGAATGCTTCTCAAAGCTCCTGAGAATGGTGAATTTTGGACCGTGGTGGGTATGTGTGGTAGCTTTTTACATTTCCCCTTAATGTACATTTCCACAGCCTTGAATTCTGTCTCTGTACATACAAGCAGTAGGCCTCACTGATCTCTGTTATAACTTTTTATACATGCTGACTTGAATGGAATTACTCCTGATTCTCAACAGAATTAGGCCCAATAATTGAACTTGCACTAAAAGAGGATAATATTATGAACTTACATGTAGAAAAATACATATTGAATAAAATACTAATAGCATGAAAAGGCCTTTGAGGTTTGGAAATGGACTCCATGAAATCTTCAAGCATCATTGCAGCTCAGAGGGGACCAGCTAGATCTCAACTAACACTGGCTGACTCAATCTACTGTGGTAAATAATTCTTCTGACATAACTATTTTTGTAGGCAGAGTGTGACATAAATTTACCATGTTATCTTGAGATAACACAGTTACCATTATGTCCCACCAGATAACTAATTTTAGTGCATGGTATTTCAGTAGTACATGTGGCTACTGTGCGCGAGTTTTTAAGTTTATATGTCTTTACACACAGGCAGTCTTTTTAAAAAAGGTTTAAATGGTGCCAGATCCTGCCTTCGGTGAATGCTTGTGCATGGGAGCAAGGATGAAGCTCAGAGAATTTCTCCTCCTTGGATCCTGCATGGTCCCAGGGAGAATTCTGGAAGTTCTCATAACAGGATGTACATGGCTGCTTCATACAAAAGGAGTAGATCAGTACCTGCTATAAATAGCAGCATGCCTTCAAGTTGAGTGGAGGTCTGGCTACAGCCTCTGGCTGAAAAAAACTGTGATCCTTAGCAACATGGGATGTGATACTCCTAAATAGTGTTCTGTTTAGGGATACTACTGCTCTAAGGGAAGGAAGAAAACAGGCCATTTTCAACCTTGTCCTTTATTAGTACAGAAGGGCAGGATTTGGACCACGCTATTTGTCCTGAAATACTGAAAGGCAAAAGCCTTTGAACTTTGCAATAGTACAGCGTTCCCTATTTGGACCCCAGTTCAGCAAGATGTACATACCTAACTCTATGCATATGAGGACCTGAAGTCAAAGGGACTGCTCGCATCCTTAAAGTCAGGTATTTGCAGGGCAGGCTGGAAAACAAGACTTCAGCACCCTTCAAAATGTAGAGGTTTTAACATTTGTTTTGACTTCTCACTAGAGACACAGACACCGGAGAATGGCCAATCACTAGGTGTCTAGAGTATTCACTGGGGCTCTGGGAGACTCAGGTTCAAGTCTCTTATCTGCCTGATTTGGAGCCCAGACTCATATCTGAGTCTTCCACAGATCCAGAGCCCTGATCGCTATGCTCTTAGCTATTCCTGGATGAGTTTCTCTCATGTTGACCAGAAATTCCATCCTTGACCTGACAACTTCCTAATTACTTTAATCAAAACCAGTGTGTTCCCATTAAGCATTTTGGTTTCAATAGAAAAAAACTGTCTTTTTTTTTTTTTTTTTTTACCAGCTTTAGTGCTTAGGTACCTTGCTAAATTGAGGCATTAAGGAAATAATCTAAAAAGAAATCAGGATTCAGCCTACTATAACAAAACACAATAAGGACCTGTGAAACAAATGACAGTGAAGGCTCTTCATCTACTTTTCCTTTAATCAGATATAATGGGATCTTTATCAACTCTGAGCACACCTTTTGCCTACCCACTTTCAAATAACTCCATTTGCATCTGGGGCTGATGACCTGTACAAATGAGTTACAACTAGTCTTTGGTTATATATCTTTCTTGCTCTGGTTATAAGTTTTAATAAAGAAACATTCCACTTGGATTCCACATTTCCGCTGTGCCTGAAGAATGAGGAATAGCCAAGAGAGGGGGTGGAACACATTCAAATATCATTGTATACTGTAGCTGTCTACAGCAAAACTAGAAATGAATGCATAGACTTGGATACTTTTTCCAGTCAGAACAGAAATTGAGATTAACATGTTTTATTTAGTTAGTGCTATAATGTGAAAAGTAAATCATCTTTAACTGTTCTTATTTAGGGGAGGGGGGGACACCTGTTGTAGGAAAGGAATATTGACTATTTTTATGACTACAAACCAAAGGCAAAATAAATCAACAAGAGAGGTGAGAACAATTTAATCTGTTCTTCAGACTTCCAGGAGTAACAGACTCAAAACCAGACTCCGCTTTCCATCTGTTTTTGTTTGTATAAAGTGCCAGTGTGGTGTTCCGCAATCTTCAAGGAATATCTGGCAGAACTTCACCATTCTATTGAAATAGAAATAGAATGGGGTGGGGCGGGGGATGGTCTAGGGTATGAAACAATTTAAGTTTAAAAAGTGCTACAAGACTTTGCCATATACAGGTCATGCTATGCTTGGCTAGTGTGTTGCTGCAAAACCACAGAACTTATTTTTGTGGCACTCCATTTGGCTTTCTTTATAAAAGTTGAACTATAACATTAGCATAGATATTTGCAACTGTTACCTAAGAGATTTTCTGAGGCCTGCCTCACTTCTGTGTGAAATTATTCTTGCATGGCATTTGTAATTGTTTCTGTCAGGAAAATGGAAACCTTGCAGATATTTAATAATGTGCCTTGGAGAGCATGTAACCTTGGCGATATGTGTAATGTACCTTTGGATAATGGAAATTCTGCAGATAGTTCCTAAAATACTGTGTGGGTTTTTTTTTTTTCTCATGATAGCTACATTCTTTCCAGAGGCAATGTTTGCCCTTGGCAAAATAAATTTTCCTACGTTTATAAACATCATAGGAAACAAGAAATCAGTCAAAACTGTCATATGTCTGACTATGAAACTTTCTGTCATTCATGCATGACAGAAAGTGGTGCTTAGTTAATAACATCCACATTACAAAGTGTCTAAAAAAGCATAATTTAGTTTAAATTCTTACATTTACATATGAAAATGGCATTTTCCTGAACCTATTTTTAAGTGATTTTTTTTCCTCTTCAAATCTTTAATGAAACATACCTTAGACATTTGGAAATAAAACAAGAGAAGAATTCACACTGACTGGAATTTCCAAAGGGGACTAAGAGGTTTAGGCCTGTTTGGAAATCCCTGCCAATCAATTTTTATTTGATGGAAAATATACATAATCTTGTATCCAAAGCTATTTTTGGGTAAATTACTATAAAGAATGTTCCTGTATTGTTCTTGTGTCCTTATTTTCTTTATGAGTAAGGGGTAGAATTTTTGAGAGTGCATAAGCCCCATTTTTAAAAGTGATTCTGGCACTTAGGCTCCCAAGTCTCATTGAAACTCCTACATTTAGATTTCTAACTCATTTAGGACTTTTTCCAAAACTTCAAAACACTAAAATATGTACAACTAGAGTTGAATTTTGTAGGGGCACACTTATCTCACAGGGCAGAAGGAGTAAAAGACAATCAAGGTAGGAAGGAAAACTAATAGAAAAATCTCTTTTGTCTGACTACCAGGCCCACTGGAATTACTGAGTTATTCTACTGATCTCTTCTGTGACTTGTCCTTCAAACAGCACCTTCTTCACCTGAAACAGCAACATTTCTGGCTTCAGGGACACATGGTTACTCACTGGCGGTCTCCTCATAGAGCTCACTCATTCATTGCAGCCTGTGCACACCTCAGCATTCCTGCTGGCTGGGTCCACTCTTATGGAAAGGGATGGATAATATTCAGAACAGGACACATTCTGATGATCATCAGCAGCACAATTTTCAGACCGCAACCAAACACATACCAGACTTCTATTTACACAAAGGCCACTTTCTATTTCTCGTCCAGTGTGAAGGAGCCTTAAAGTGAATACCAGAATGATGTAAAGTGACTTTAATGTAAATGGCCCACTAGATCTGTTAGGCTCAACAGCCTTAGCAATGGCCTTTAAAAAATGAAAACAAATACTATCCTGTTTCTACACAGCATCTTAGCACACTGGTGATGGATCTTAATCACATGCTTCACCAGAAGTTGCACTGCTTGAAAAGTCCCATTCTCAAATTTCAGAGGTCAATTCTTTGGCAGCAGTTCTTTCCTCACCCTGAAGAACACCAGGTCTAGGTCCCTCAATTATCCAAAAAAGAACCCCGCAAAAAACAGACTTGGGAAATTCTCTCATTTGAGTGTGTGTGAACATAGTGAGAACACAGTCACACTTGATATTAAGGCTACATTTTATAAATACTTTATAAAAGGTTAACAAGTGTCTATGGTTACAGACAACCTAGTGATCTGTTGCACACTGTAACAATTGGATGATCACTTCTGTTCATTTATGAAATTTATAAAGGGTAATAAATGTACCTTTTAATAAAGCATGTGCCCAAGAAACACTATGGTTTATATAACACAGTCCACATCTAGTATAGTTTGTTAAAGTGATTATCAGGATATGATCTGAATCCCTAGGGGAGGATTAAAAATCTGTGAATATTAATCACTTATAAATAAAGACATCTTAATTGCGATTTTTTTTCTAGATATCTCATTAGGCCTGGAGAAGACAGTTAAGATCCAAAATAAAAGAATATCTAACCCTTTACACACTTCTAGATCTGATCCTATGCTAGAGTTAACACTCACTTTTTTCCCTCAGCATTTTTCATTTGAAGTATTTGTACTTCCATCTTTCTGGCAGGACAGGAAACAACAATATTGAGGGCGGGGAGGAGTCTCATTTAAATAATACCAGTGTGAACTTTTAAGTATCTGATTTTTTGAGATGTTAATTGGATTGATCCTAAACTCCTGACCTAATAATTGGCAAACATTAGATAATCTACTGCCTTTTCTCTATTGCAAACCTGGAGAAACTGCTTTTAACAAAACAAAAATAAATACCATCCTTTTTTAAGGGGTAATGGAGACAATACTGAGGATTGAAAGTCTTTGTACAGCACCTAACACAAGGGGCCCTGGTCTGTGACAATGGTTCTTAGGTGCTACAGCAATACAACTAAGCCCCTTATTCAGCCTCAGAACTGGTAAGCTTCCCTCTTCTGGGTCTGATAGAAAGATAGTTGAAGTAAATGAGAATTGACTTCAAAAGCTTTGGGTCAGGACTTCTGCCCTATCAGCCTTCCTCAACCTTCTTTGGAATATCCATTTGCTGTCTGGTCTGTTAGCTAAGCCTGCCAATAAAGGGGCCAGTTATTATGGTTTGTGTTGGAGTGAGGATAGCTGTCCACTAAGTCTTGAATAAGATTAAACCTGATTTAGCAAGGACCTTTTCCAAATCTCACTGAAGTCAATAGGACCCTTTTCATTGACTTCTTTGGGCTTTGAATCAGACCTCTAGCTTAACATCTGTTAGACTGACAAAAAAACACTTTGTCACTATCATTCTGGGACTGGTGACTCACTGTTTCAAACAGTGACTCCAGTGTCATTCTTGTGCATTACCAATGCTGGAACTGACCCAGTATCTCTCTGAATATCAACAGGTTAAAAAAAGTCATTAAAGAACTGGGCATGACTGTACTTTCAAAATTCTGTGTCTTACAGAGATCCCAAGAAAGCTGCTTACTATCATGCCACCAAGAAGAAAAGCCCATAAAACTGACACTTTTTTTTTAAGCCTTTTTTTTCTGCCTGCAAATAGAGTGTGTCTGTTACAGGCCTCTGGCCCTTTAAGAGGATTTGGACTCAGGCTTACCTTTGATCAAATACCTCCTAGCCGAGACTGATTTTTTTTAAGAAAGGAGAAAAAAAGTGATCCGGATAACTACAGGCCTGTTAGTTTGACATCTGTAGTATGCAAAGTCTTGGAAAAAATTTTGAAGGAGAAAGTAGTTAAGGACACTGAGGTTAATAGTAATTGGGACAAAATACAACATGGTTATACAAAAGGTAGATCATGCCAAATCAACCTGATCTCCTTCTTTGAGAAAGTAACAGATTTTTAAACAAAGGAAACGCAGTGGATCTAATTTACCTCGATTTCAGTAAGGCATCTGATATGATTCCACATGGAGAATTACACTGATCTACAATTTTTAAGAAGTCGTCTGCTTCAGAGATAAAATGTGCTATTTATTATGTATTTTGATGTGCTGAATTCAAATATGACAATTAAAACAACTGATTAGCTCCTGTTGCTAAGATATTTAAGTTTTTACATTTTATGTCTATGTATATTGTGTAGATAGTAGAGTTTTAATCATAAATTGTAAACCTAGGTCTTTTCATGTGTTTATGGTTGCTTTACATGATAATATTTCACCTGTCCTGTTTATGTAACACTTTAAAAATCAGCAAAAGGGTTATATAAATAAAATGTATTATGAAACAAAAGGCAAAAAACTATTATGTACATAGTTTAGTCCTATTCAGTGTCTACTCGGTGCTTCTTGGCTTGTCTCTTGTATTTATTAAATGGATCATCTCTTGTCACTGTTCAGCAATAATCTGCAAGCATTGATGGGCTCCATTTGCTCTGATAGTGTTTCTCCATTGTTGCAATGTCCTGGTGAAATCGCTCGCCGTGCTCATCGCTCACTGCTCCGCAATTCGGTGGAAAAAAATCTAGATGAGAGTGCAAAAAATGTATCTTTAGTGACATGTTACAACCAAGGGTTTTGTATGCCTTGAGGAGGTTTTCCACCAACAACCTGTAGTTGTCTGCCTTGTTGTTTCCGAGAAAATATATTGCCACTAACTGGAAGGCTTTCCATGCCATCTTTTCCTTGCCACGCAGTGCATGGTCAAATGCATCATCTCGAAGAAGTTCACGAATCTGAGGACCAACAAAGACACCTTCCTTTATCTTGGCTTCACTTAACCTTGGAAATTTTCCACGGAGGTACTTGAAAGTTGCTTGTGTTTTGTCAATAGCCTAGACAAAGTTCTTCATCAGACCCAGCTTGATGTATAAGGGTGGTAACAAAATCTTCCTTGATTCAACCAGTCGTGGATACTGAACACTTTTCCTCCTAGGCTCCAATGACTGTCGGAGTGGCCAATCTTTCTTGATGTAGTGGGAATCTCTTGCACGACTATCCCATTCACAGAGAAAACAGCAGTATTTTGTGTATCCAGTCTGCAGACCAAGCAAGAGAGCAACAACCTTCAAATCGCCACAAAGCTGCCACTGATGTTGGTCATAGTTTATGCACCTCGAAAGTTGTTTCATGTTGTCATAGGTTTCCTTCATATGGACTGCATGACCAACTGGAATTGATGGCAAAACATTGCCATTATGCGGTAAAACAGCTTTAAGACTCGTCTTCAATGAATCAATGAACAGTCTCCACTCATCTGGATCATGAACGATGTTGAGGGCTGCCATCACACCATCGATGTTGTTGCAGGCTACAAGATCACCTTCCATGAAGAAGAATGGGACAAGATCCTTTTGACGGTCACGAAACATGGAAACTCTAACATCACCTGCCAGGAGATTCCACTGTTGTAGTCTGGAGCCCAACAGCTCTGCCTTACTTTTGGGTAGTTCCAAATCCTTGACAAAGTCATTCAGTTCACCTTGTGTTATGAGGTGTGGTTCAGAGGAGGAGGATGGGAGAAAATGTGGGTCCTGTGACATTAATGGTTCAGGACCAGAAGTTTCATCCTCTTCCTCTTCCTCGTCTGACTCAAGTGAGAATGATTCTGGTGCATCAGGAACTGGCAGTCCTTCTCCGTGGGGTACTGGGCGTATAGCTGATGGAATGTTTGGATAATGCACAGTCCACTTTTTCTTCTTTGACACACCTTTCCCAACTGGAGGCACCATGCAGAAGTAACAATTGCTGGTATGATCGGTTGGCTCTCTCCAAATCATTGGTACTGCAAAAGGCATAGATTTCCTTTTCCTGTTCAACCACTGGCGAAGATTTGTTGCACAAGTGTTGCAGCATATGTGTGGGGCCCACCTCTTGTCCTGATCTCCAATTTTGCAGCCAAAATAAAGGTGATAGGCTTTCTTAACCATAGTGGTTATACTGCGCTTTTGTGATGCAAAAGTCAATTCACCACAAACATAGCAGAAGTTATCTGCACTGTTCACACAAGTACGAGGCATCTCTGCTCACTTTGGCTAAACAGAAATGTGTCCCTTTGCAAAATCAAACACTGACAAATAAGAGAGCACGACACTGTCTGATTTCTAGAGCTGATATAGGGCAATTTGTTCAGCAGAGTGATGTAAGCTTCGTTATGATTGCATCATCCATGACTTCTAGGAATAACATGATGCAATTCATATCATGTATGACGCAATACCAGCTTCAGATTGCATCATTCATTGTTTTGCCTAAAAAGCAAATACTGTCCAAACCCAGTCATAGATTTATTCATAGATCCAGTCAAAGATGTATTTCAGTCATTTCTTGTTTAAATTGACATCCCTTCCCTTTATAACTCACTTATCCTCCGCCATTCCCAAGTCAAGGGTCATATATACTGACCCAATAGCATATCTTGAAAACTAGAGCCAATCAACAATTTTAAGCATCATTTTCGTTCTCAGTGACCCAGAATTAGTAAAGTTAGACTACATTTATTTCAGAAGCATTTTGGCTGTAGAGCAGTGTTATTAGTTAAATTGGAAAAGATGGGGATAAATATGAAAATTGAAAGGTGGATAAGGAACTGGTTAAAGGGGAGACTACAATGGGACATACTGAAAGGTGAACTGTCAGGCTGGAGGGAGGTTACTAGTGAAGTTCCTCAGGGATTGGTTTTGGGACCAATCTTATTTAATCTTTTTATTACTGACCTTGACACAAGAAGTGGGAGTGCGCTAATAAAGTTTGCAGATGACACAAAGCTGGGAGGTATTGTCAATACAGAGAAGGACTGGGATATCAATCAGGAAGATCTGGATGACCTTGTAAACTGGAGAAATAGCAATAGGATGAAATTTAATAGTGAAAAGTGCAAGGTCATACTTTTAGGGATTAATAAGATGAATTTTTGTTATAAGCTAGGGACTGATCAGTTGGAAGTAACAGAGGAGGAGATGCACCTCAGAATATTGGTTGATCACAGGTTGACTATGAGTCGCCAATGTGATATGGCCGTGAAAAAAGCTAATGTGGTCTTGGGATGCATCAGGTGAGGTATTTACAGTAGAGATAAGGAGGTGTTAGTACCGTTATACAAGGCACTGCTGAGACCTCATCTGAAATACTGTGTACAGTTCTGGTCTCCCATGTTTAAGAAGGATGAATTCAAACTGGAACAGGTACAGAGAAGGGCTACTAGGATGATCCAAGGAATGGAAAACCTGTCTTATGAAAGGAGACTCAAAGAGCTCCGCTTGTTTAGCCTAACCAAAAGAAGGCTGAGGGGAGAGATGATTGCTCTCTACAAATATATCAGAGGAATAAATACCAGGGAGGGAGAGGAATTATTTAAACTCAGTACCAATGTGGACCTAAGAACATGGATATAAACTGAAATGGATATAAACTGGCTATTTAAACTGGATATTTAACTGAATATTAGTGGAAATATGCCCAATGGCCTGTGATGGGATGTTGGATGGGGTGGAATCTGAGTTACTACAGAGAATTCTTTCCTGGGTGTCTGGCTGGTGAGTCTTGCCCACATGCTCAGAGTTTAGCTGATCGCCATATTTGGGGGCGGGAAGAAATTTTCCTCCAGGGCAGATTGGCAGAGGCTTCCTCTGCAGCGTGGGGCATGGGTCACTTGCTGGAGGATTCTCTGCACCTTGAAGTCTTTAAACTATGATTTGAGGACTTCAGTGGCTCAGATATAGGTTAGGGGGTTGTTGCAGGAGTGGGTGGGTGAGATTCTGTGGCCTGCGTTGTGCAGGAGGTCAGTCTAGATGATCATAATGGTCCCTTCTGACCTTAAAGTCTATGACTCTATGATTAAAAGCTGATGGATTCTTGGGTCATGGGGAGAAAAGAGATGCATGGGGAAAGGCCACTGTAGAGGCCCAGAAGATCCTAGTTTAGGGGAAATGAATGGATTTGTACATAGAATTTCTATTGAGCTTTTTTATTGAGTCTTTCCAGGCCCTTCCTTCAGGGCACAGTTTATTTTTAGACACAATGGGGCATTACGTCCTCAGGTCTGCAGCCTACACCATGCTGACACAGGGAGTTGAAAGGGCTTTTGTAAATATGCCAGCCTCTGCTATAATGTGCACCTCTAGTGATAATCTGATTTCACTTCACTACTGTTATCTTATTACAAAGTTAATCTCTGCCATCCTTGCAACTTCACTTGCTAGAGGTTGGAAATGGGATTTGAGAGCAGAAAGCATCCATCAGCCTTTATAAATAAGGTAAGATGGTGGATGACATAGTGCTGTAGAAATATTGCATGTGGTATATAGAGATTGGGAACAAAATTCCAAATCCTTGATGTTTTTAGCTTAACTGGCTTGACCGGGTAAAAGTTTCCATAATAGACTTTTTTTCTAATTACTTTCCTGAAAAACTTGAGTAGGGATGAGAGCAGATGCCTAAAACCGAAATGGTTGTGAATCCAAAACTACTTGTGTTTGCTAAAGCTGTCGAAGTCATTTTCAGTGAGCAGTTAATTCATCAGTCATAGGAACATTACAAGTCAATGTTAGATGCCAGGGTTCTTGTGTGTACTTTGGGTTTTAAATTGAGTCAGTTACTGTTTTTATACTGATTCCTCAACTCTTGTTGCAGTCTATTTCTAAAGCTAGCTACACTTTTTGACTTACGTGGTTGGCAAAATAAGTACCCTCTTATCTGGTCTGAATCTATGGAAGGAAATATTCCCAGAAGGGCTCTTAAAAAAGGCCACAAGCTTTTTTTTTTTTTTTTTTTTTTTTTCCCTCCCAAAAAGGGAGTAATTTTGAAATACAGCTTTGGTTTTAAATTACTCAATAATCCTCAAACCCTTTATCCTACTTAATTTAGGGCAGTAAATATGAGTAAGTGGCTGGTATCTAAAAGCTTACCCTTCAGGTATAGTTATAGCTAAACCTCTTGAGGCTGGAAACTTGATGAGAACCACTCTTCATTTTTCCCTCAAATTCACCTTTCAGTTCAGGACAGCAGTAATAAATTACTTTCAAGTTTGTGTGTGCTGAGATAATTCCCTTCCCTTCAGGAAATTTTTTTTGCACTAAGGCCCCTTTAAGTGCCTCTTTTTTTTTTTTTACACTCCACTCCAAGCTGGTTTCAAGTGGGTGTACATCTATGCCTACTTCCACTTTAAGTTCTCTTTGTTATTAAAGCATTTTCAAGGATCATTGGTTTCAAGAATTGGGACTTCCTATTTTTACATGCTGTGATGGGTTGGATCACAGAACCCCTTAGGGACTGCCACCTGATGTGCTTAGACTATCTCTGAGCCAGTTTTCCCTGCCAGCTTGGGTCTTCAGTGCCCTGCCTGGCTTGTAGCTAGACTGCTACAAACACAAACCCAGGTCTGAGCTACTTCCCCCAAAAGCTGCAGGCTTAACTGAAAACAGCTTAAGAAGTGCTTCTGTCTCCAGCACTCAGATACCCAATCCCAATGGGGTCCAAACCCCAAATAAATCTGTTTTATCCTGTATAAAGCTTATACAGGATAAACTCATAAATTGTTCGCCCTCTATAACACTGATAGACAGATATGCACAGCTGTTTGTCCCCCCCCGCATCCCCCCCCCCAGGTATTAATACATACTCTGGGTTAATTCATAAGTAAAAAGTGATTTTATTACTTTAATACAAAAAGTAGGATTTAAGTGGTTCCAAGTAATAACAGACAAAGTAAATTACCAAGCAAAATAAAACAAAAACACACAAGTCTAAGCCTAATACAGTAAAAACTAAATGCAGGTAAATCTCACCCTCAGGGATGTTCCAATAAGCGTCTTTGACAGACTAGCCTCCTAGTCTGGGCCTAATCTTTTCCTCTGGTACAGTCCTTGTTCTAGCTCACGTGGTAGCTAGGGGATTTCTCATGACTGCAGCCCCTTTTGTTCCGTTCACCCCCTTATGTAGCTTTTGCACAAGGCGGGAATCCATTGTTTCTCTCTGGGTTCCCACCCTTCCTTCTAAATGGAAAAGCATCAGGTTAAAGATGGATTCCAGTTCAGGTGACATGATCACATGTCACTGTAAGACTTCATTGCCCACTTGCCAGCACACACATATACAGGAAGACAAGTAAACAGAGCCATCTACAGTCAATTGTCCTAGCTGATGGGAGTCATCAAGATTCTAAACCACCATTAATGGCCCATACTTTGCATAACTACAATAGGACCTCAGAGTTATATTTCATATTTCTAGTTTCAGATATAAGAATGATACATTTATACAAATAGGATGACCACACTCAGTAGATTATAAGCTTTGTAATGATACCTTACAAGAGATCTTTTACAGGAAGCATGTTCCAGTTAAGTTATATTCACACTCATTAGAATATTTTCATAGAATCATATGGAGTGCAATGTCACACATGCTTTCCCACTTCTGAAATCAGATCAAGACCAGAATGGACCATGCAAAGACACCCCATGAAAGGCTGCCAACATTCAAAGATTTAACTTCAGGAATGCTAGATCCTTCAGAGATTTTTGTGTCTCCACTTAGGAAGGCAGAAAACTGTAAAATTTTTAGGCCTGTGAACTGGGTCATGAATCCTTTTAGAGCAAGCTGCAATATTCACTGTCCATTATATGAAGCTGCTGTGGTTCTAATCTTACATGCTATGTGCTATGGCCTCTGTTGAGAGATGTAATCCTTTGCCCGTCAAAGCTCTTTGGAAAGATTTTTAGAAAGAGAGGACTTAGCTGCTTAGTCTCCATTTCTTTGAAATAATTCACTCTGAATGAAGCCCAACAGGAAAATGCTTGAGAGAATATCTGTTCCCTGACAGTATTACAGTAGTTTTCTAAATACAGCCAATGAACATTTGCATCATATAAAATCTAATCAGATTGTCTCAGGCAGGTATCTCCCACTTGTGAACAAATAACACCTCTTCAAGAAATGAAGAGTTAAGTATATCCTTGAATACTAACTATTCATCAGTTGTCAGGATAAGTGCATAATAGGAACTTTGGGATGGAACATCCTTCATTTTTATGTATATACATTTTAGGCCTGATCCTCAGCTGGATTGATCCACTGAATTAGGGTTGCTCCACTGAAGCCAATAGAGCTATGTCAGTTTACATCAGCAAAGTTTCTGGTCCACTTTATTGTGCATCAAACAATGCACTCCATATAAGAATTATATTTGGATTCTTTGTCCCTTGACAAATCTGAGTGCTCACTTTAGATGAGAAACTTGATGCTATGGGTCTGTCTACACTGCAGTTGGACACCTGCAGCTGGCCCATGCCAGTTGGCTCAGGCTCTTGGGGCTGTTTAATTGTGGTGTAGACATTTGAGCTCAGGCTGGAGCCTGGGCTCTGGGATCCTCCCCTTCACAGGATCCTGGGGCTCAGGCAGTGGCGGATTAATAATTTTGCTGCCCCTAGGCCGGGAAACAATTGCCACCCTGGCCCCATCCCAACTCCGCACTTTTCCCGCCCCCATTCCAACTCCCTCCCCAAAGTCCCTGCCCCAACTCCACCCCCTCCATTCCCCTATTGGATCCCTTCCCCAAATCCCTGCCTCCAGCCCCGCCTCTTCCCCCAACGCGCAGCATTCCTCCTCCTCCCCCCTCCCTCCCTGCCCCGCGAAACAGCTGTTTCGCGGCACAAGCGCTGGGAGGGGAGAGAAACAGGACGCGGTGGCGCGCTTGCAGAGGAAGCAGAGGTGAGCTGGAGCAGGGGGGCGGGGCGCGGAGGGGAGCTTCCGCCCCTGCGAATTTGCTGGCCTAGGCCTTATCAGCTTAGGCAATAATATGGCGCTGGGCTCAGGGTCTGAGAGCCTGGAGTCCAGCCTGAGCCCAAACAGCTGCACCACAATTAAACATCTCCATGAGCCCGAGCCCTGTGAGCCTGAGTCAGCTGGCTCACAGATTTTTAATTGCAGTATAAATATACCCTATATGTCCTTAAAGCATTAAGAGTTGGGTTTGTGCCAATTCTTTTAAATACCGATCATGCGCTTTTATCTAACTTTATAACAGTGCACCACAAGAAAATAGTCCAGTTAGCTCAGGTAGTTCATAAAAGTAATCTTTTGTCAAAGCTTAAACTTGATCAGACTTGGAATAGAATTGACATGACACAGATGGATAAAGTAAAGCTCTTTACTGTTCTTCCTGTAGTTTGAAATCAATTCTTTGTAGACATCACTCAGCCAACTTAGCGGTGGCTCTGTCTTGCTTGTCATGTTATAGTGCAGATATGCTATTGTGTAGTGACTTTCTACATACTAGTTCAGGAGGTAATTCATGTATCTCAGGCTTTCTCTGCGCCAAAATGGAGGTATAAAAATATTTACTAAACTGAATCTACAAAGCAGATACCATGCACAGCTGCAATTAATGTAATGATAATACTTGCACAGGATTTAACCATCTGGCCCAATTCTTCACTGTAGGTGTATAGAATCCTACAGCTGTTGTAAAGGGGGCATTTACTACACACTTCTATCCGTCAACTCTCTCTGTTCTTCACTGTGGGGAGTCTGCCAATCTTCATTTCCCATGTACCCCTTCAAAATATGTCTGCTTGCTGGCTGGGAAATGCAATTCAAACTGAATATGCAAGATCTAAAATTAGCACTACTGAACAACGTATAGCACCCTACCACATGCCAGCTTGTACGCCTGCAGCATTTAGTTCAGGTGACTAGCTGAAAAGAGATACCGAAGACTGTAGTCATCAGTATTCAGTGTAAAAAAAGAAAAAGAAAAAAGTACTAAATCTACAAGAGAACTTTCCCCTACGTTTTTAATACTCTATTCAAATGAAACTGACTCTTAAAATTACATGCAGTGGGACCCAAATGTCCTCCTTTCTCCCTGCTACTGAGCTTTAATGAAATTCTTTTTCTTTTTTTTAATTTACATGCTCTTGCAGAATAAAGATCCCCAAATCATTAACTAATTTGATATGACTGAAGTACTGATTCAATTCCCCAGTCCCTTGAGAATCTTAGATATCTGCTTCAAACACATCTTTACTTAGTTTCTTAATTAGATATACCTTGATGGATGGGTTTTCATAGCGCAGTCTCAGGGGGGAAGGAAATCAACCTGTTATCACTATTCAGCAGGTGAAGATTGGCTCTTTAACAGCCAAAATCACTGGTTCCAAGAAGAAACAAAACTTAGTTTTAGGATAGGTAAAAGAACTGTGACTCAGGTAATAGAACTCTCACAATGTTACTGAATAAGAATATATTATAGTGGTGTGCCAATTAAACTGAACAGACTGTCCTTGACTGAATACTTTTTTAATAAGGTAAGGCAGTTTTAATGGTTTCCAGATAAAAGAAGACTTTGCAAATTTAATATTTGGGACAGATCATAATTAAGAATAGGCAAAAGTTGTGATAAAAATGACTTTGAATAAATCTCTGAAAAAGTTTTCTGGGGCTCCAAAAAAAAGTCAATGACCCTTTTGTCATCAAGAATGAAAGCTATACTATGCATTCCTTTCTCAAGCAAAACTTCTATTGACTAATTAGTAACCTAGAATGAAGCCCTGAAAATAGGACACGTGCATTTCAACCTGCCAAGACCAAACTGCGGGACCCAAGGAACCAAAATGGGGGGCACCTAAGAAATTATTCAAGTTGGAAATTTTATCTAATTTGCAATTGATTCCTTAAGTGTAAATAAGTCAGTAAGTCTCTCTCTCTTTCCCTCTTCTCTTTCTAACTCTGTTTTATTGCTGAAAGAATCACGAAAGTGAGGACCACTACTTTGTGTGGAGCATAATTTTGGGCTAAAATGAAGGACACTTAAGAGTTATTCAAAGATACAATAATACTATATCAGAGGCTGTTTTGGTATTTGGGACACAGTCAGAGCTACAAAGTACCAGAGAATCTGAGAGGATTGGTTTCTTGTCCATCACACTAAACAAATGCTTTGGAAAGCAATATGTCAGAGGAAGTGAAGGGCAGTTTTTCTCAATTTCTGACAGTATTTCTCTGTGTTTCACCAACTCCACCTGCAACAACCTGGTAAATCTGGGTAAACAGATATGATTGTGCATATACTGTAGAGAGTGAGGGTTTTGAAGTTACAGGTATTTGTATATGGATTTTAGCAACA
Organism: Trachemys scripta elegans; assembly: GCF_013100865.1. Classification (NCBI taxonomy): domain Eukaryota; kingdom Metazoa; phylum Chordata; order Testudines; family Emydidae; genus Trachemys; species Trachemys scripta. The sequence continues at coordinate 57,894,589 of NC_048305.1, forward strand.
TAAGATTTATCTCATGGAGTTTATTTGAGTAGTTTGGGTAATAAATCTTGTATTGTGGTGTTAAATCAATTGGAAAAGTAATAAGCCACGCACTTCCTCCTCTTTTCTTCTGCTTGATAGTCTTTAGAGATTATCAAGGTATTAAATCTGTTTGTGGTTGTGGATTTATAGTTTGTAGATGCTATTAAGGAAACTCAGAATTATAGCATTTCTGAACCTTAATGAAAAGACTGATTTGTTTTCTTCAATGACCTCTGTTTTCCATCTTCTGTCTGCTGGGAAAGTTTTAGATATGAAACTTTGTGATCAGTACCTATAGCTGACTGGTTGTCCCAGAATAGCGTGTGTTTGTAGAATGTATATGCTTTAATGGAAATGAATTGAAGTAAGCCTTTTAAAATAGATATTTTTCAATACCCAAATGAAGGAACTTCCATTTAACAATAAACTTGATGGACACTAAATAGTTCTGTTGTCTTCAATGACACTTTTCACTGTGCATAAAGTTAAGCATGTGCATAATTCTTGGAAGAATTTTTGCTATATTTGTTATATTAATTTTTTAGATCATCATGATATTGTGCTCTGACTGTATATTTGGTTTAATCTCTTTATGTGCCTTTTGTGATAGCATGCATACATATTTAAAAATGATATTTAACTTTTCAAGGAGTGTGACAAATCTCCATACATATTTAAAGACTTGATCATGCCATTTTATGTGCAGGCCCCTATGGTCTGGTGCAGTTATACTCTACTACCAATAGAATTCCCCTCCCTCCAAGTTCACTGTCTCCCACAGCTCCCTGGCGTGCAAGGAGAGTTATGCACACTGCTACATCCCTGCACAGAATGCAGTGCACTCCAGCATGCATGGCAGGAGGGAGACCGAGCAATGATTCTGCCTACTCCCTGCCCCTCCTACCCTCTTGGAGTGCTGTGTCTCCCTGGGGAATAGTGAGGAAGCAGTCCTCACAAGGACACACGATGTGAGAAGACACTCTGCCGCACATCTTTACCTAGAGAGCCATAGAGCCTCACTCATGGCTGTTACCCAGTTTTAAACTGGTCCAACAACAATGTGTAGCTGCACCAGCATTAAAATAAAGCAATACAATCATGAATCAGACACACAACTTGTACTTGAATGTTTGTGGCTTTTATCCTGTGTGTACTTAACCTTTTCTCATTTTAATAGTTAAATGAGATAATCATAGTGTAAGCCACACCCATTCAATGTGCTTTGTCCCCCTCTGGTGGTGGTTAGGCCATAAAGATTGATGTGGCTACAGCCTTGTTTAATAGACCTGGGTCTCCTAGCTCTGGGCACAGAGGATCGTATGTAAAGATCCAGAAGTCCCAGGCTCAATCATTACTACTGATGATCTACCCTGGGGTATCTATGTTACATATACCCCTTCATCTGTGCTGCTTCCTTCCCTGCCCCCCAGACAAACCAGTGTAACATCTATTTACTCACGTCTCTCATTTTACACAATTGGCTAATGAGTTAAAAGGCAGCTATCTAGTGACAGGATAGTCCATAAAAATAGAACTTATTATGAATTTAAACACGAGTACTCCACTGCTATGGTAGCTCATCTTGGTCCCAAATGAACAGAGCATAATAGACAGACAACGTAATAAACCTGATAAGGATTGTCATCAGCTAATAAACTAAATAGAAGGAAACTCTGAGGGGAAAACCAACAGGCTTCAGAATATAGTGAACCAGAATTTTAGAGATGTCTTAATTTGAGTATTAATTGTAAAAGGAATGAATACTGAAGCAAATAGTGAAAGACACTAGATGAGTGTAAGGAAAATAGGATGTGAAAGGGACATCAACAATTCCTCGCAATTGCCAAGAGTTTAAAAAAAAATGATTTGAGAACACCGTTATTGATAGAGCTGAGCTGGAAAAACAAATGCATAGCAAGACCCCTGTCTGATAAGATTCAGTGAATGAAGGAAAGAGATGGCCAGAAGGAAAATAGAAGCCGGGTTTGAAAGACTCAAATACCAAGCGAGAAGGATTAAAAGAAGTTAAGATACCAATAAATACACACATGTTCTGATTAAAACATGAATGACTCTGAGGGACCACAAGTTTATGTAGTCACTGCAATAGCAGTGTGTTTCTTGAACTTTTCCATGCCAGCTCTGTTTTCCACACCCAACCCAAACTCCCTTAACTATCTAACAAGGATCTAGTCAGCACCCTCTTTCCTATTTAGCAGTATAGGAAGAACAAGCTGTCATGACATGGAGTTGGTTGAAACTCAGAATTCGAAGTCCAGGGGAAAATTTGACACTTTAAACCTTGCTTTGTTTCAATTTGGAGCATTTGTTTTTTAATTTCACATGAAACAGAATTTCCAAAGGACTTAAATATAGGATTTTTCTTTTTGGAATACCAAAATTTCATTAAAATTTTGCTTGTTATATTTTTTTACATAACTGACCTGTCAAGAAGTAGTAGTGTACAAACTGTAAACTGTTTCATTACAGCCCACATAGGACAGTGTGAAACATCTTATCAGCTGCCCTTGGTTTAAAAATGAAATAGGATATTTCAACTATTGTCATTATGACTCATCAAGTAGTTAATCTAGGGGTATATTACTGACATGTAAAAATAAGGGGAAAACCCCATAAAATAAATTCAAAACATATGTTTGAAGTTTTCTGAAACAGAAATTTGTTGAAATAGTTTTCCTTGGAAATGTTCTTCAAAGGTGATGGCCCCTATTAACCATCCAGTCTTCCCATCACATATTACAACTTGACAGATCGTTTGAAATGTTTTTAATTCTCCATGGCTAAACATTATCTTTCTGGATGCCTTTTTAAATACTGAGTGGCCTAGTTCCGAAGGCAGTCACATAAGACTCTTTTCTCCCCATCCCCTGTAGCTTTTATTTTGATTAGCTAGCTATTGCTACCAAGCAGGTGAAAAGATAGTGATAGTGCTCTGTATGCTATGCCACATAGAAATCCAGAAAATTAAAAAAAGCATGAAGTCTCAAACTGACTTGGGTAACAGCTGTCACAACCTGCCCCTATCACCCTCTCTGGATGAACACCAACAACTGGATCCCATATGGTGGGCCGGAGTAGTGACTGCTCATTTTTCCTAGCTCCCGGGGGTCTCGGACATATTCCCAGGCGCAGAGCCCACGGCTAACAATCTTCTTGGCATTGGACCACACAGTCCAATCAACCGAGCCCTTGGAACCAGTCAACATTTTTTTTTAAGCCTCTGATGCGTTTCTTACCCATGTCTGCACGTCTGCTGGGGAGTTTCCAGGTTCCTGCCCACTCAGGTCTGCTGCTGGGCAGAGAGTTGCTCAAATGTCCCTGCTGACAAAAACTCAATGTTTATCTAGGATAGAGCCATTTAATGTTCCCATACAGTCTGTCCACTAGGTGCTAGTTTTCTGCAATGAATGCTCAAAAGCCACACCAAAGGCTACCTTCAAAATGGAGGTTGAAATACCACATGGCATTTGTAAAGGCAAAATGGAATTTGTAAGTTGACAGATGTATCCGTCAAATTGCATGGCACAATAGCAATAACAAAGTTCTGCTTTATAGATATAAAATATCTACACAGGCTCAAATTTACACAGCAGTGTTTATAGATATGTTTATAATTGTTAAGGATGGCCCCAATGAAGTAACCTAGTTAAGCAGATGCCTATCTGTAAGCATGTGAATAGTTCCAAGAAAAGCTTGATCCCAAGTGGGACTACTTGCTGAATAAGGAGTTATTTTTTCTTACCTATGGTCCTCCCATTGATTTCAATGGCTTTGTGACAGAGCCTAGGTTTATAGACTTAATGATGCCATCCATACCTCAATGACTTGCACTATCTGACATAGATTTACTTGTGATTCACCCAAGTGAGACAAATAAGCTCTATTAGGGTAGAAACTGTTGTTGGTCCTGGTTTATCAGATGGAACTGGCTGTGTTTTCTGGATGCTTGTCCAAGGGCTACTAGAGTGCTATTGGTGTATATTTTAACTCTAGCTTCTGGGCTTAGTCATTTGGATATCGGACATCTGGGATAATTTTTTTCCAGTAAACCAAAAAAGGGTTAATCTAAACTTTTGAATAATCCTTTATGAGAAATGATCTCTCTATTCCTGCACATTACTGTGGGTAGGAGGAGGGTGGGTGTAGGGCTCTTTCAGAAGATTTTGCCTTTATTTTTCTCTTGCTGTGGAGGCTGTGCATTCAATATCTTTTAGAAGTTGTAGGATTGTTTGTTTTTAAAATATATAGCCAGGAAACAGGAATTAAAGTCTGGAAATGTCATGAAGTGCAATCTTCGCTGGTCCTATCTTTTTAATAAATCTGATTACATTATGAGCCCTCTTGAGGGACAGTGGCCAAGAAGCTAAAGCACTGGACTGTGACTCTGATATGGATTCATTTCCAAGCTTCTTGTGTGACCTTGGGCAAGTCACTTAAAATCTCTGGCTGGGAATCTCAAAATTCCCTGCCCTGCCTCCTCTACAAAACTGGGGTAACTTTTGCTTTGTGTTGTCTAATTAGCCTGTAAGGGGCTCTCTTATGTGCATGTAAAGCACCTAGCAGACTGGGTTCATGATGTTGGTTGGGGTCTCAAGGCATGAATATAATAGAAACTATATATTCACATCTGTATACATACAGATGCTTGTTTTTTCTATCTCACGTACACACTGAATGTCTAAGTGAAAAGTAAAAAACAAAACTCTGTACGTCTGTAAGCAGAACAGCAAATGGTTGAAAAAAAAAAAACATTACATTTTATAGCCCCAAGCCAAGTAGAATAAAGAATATAACACTATGTAATGAGGTAAGACTACTGTGCAAAGACCATAATTATGGATTTCAACTTTCTCATTTTAAAATGAAAAACCTAGCCCAATGGAGACAGAATGAAAGATAATGCATACGATTAGGATCTGAAAACATATTAAAAATTCTGTTTGTTTAGTTTTTGCCCCCAAACAATATTAGAATCAAATCATGAAATTACAAGGGAAAAATAATGGAGTTAGTAGGTTTAATGATAATATTTCGCATAATATAGAAGGCCTGTGGACTGTCAGATAAAAAGCTTTATCAGATCAGTCAGATTTAGAAGGATGAAGAAAATAAAGCTTTCATTACTCTTGTGCTAGGCAAAATCTAATAGAAGGCACATCTGAGTATGAGAAGTATACAAAAGCATATATAAGGGCTCAGTTCTGCCTCCTTTATTCACATGTGTGAAGTAAGGAAACTCCTTGGCCTGAGCGAGGGTGACAGAACAATCTTTAGAATACCCAAGGGGATCATTAGGGGCTGGTGCAACTAACTCCCCTCAGTAATGTCCCAGATATCAACCACATTACAAAACTAGGAGCTATAAGGTGAGTGCTGTACTTCAGCATGCAGCAGCACCTGCTGTCCTGGGGGCCACTTGACACCTGAAATCTGTAGCGTAGCAGCTTCAGGCAGCAGATATAGACCAGGGGATACAGGTCTGTTGGTGCTCCTCTGGGGCAGGATTTGAGGCTTCCTGTTCATGCTTTCACAATTTCTGGTGTGACTGGTCTTGAAATCGCAGCAATGGGCATGCTGCATGGGGCCAGATCCTCAATTAGTATAAATTGACACAGATCCTCCTGCTGAGGATCTAGCCCCAGGTCTGTCCATAGCAAGATAAAATCATGGTAAATGCCAAAATAGAATTGCTGGTGCTGAGAGTCACTCCCAGACAGTGGTGGATTTAGAGTTAGTGGGGCCCTGCGCACAGCTTCATTTTTGGGGCCCCCCTCTCTGGACCCAGACAAGAAAAAGAACAATCTCTCTTATGTTCCCCGCCCTGTTTTTTTCTTCATCCTCCTCCTGTATTATATGTAATAGGAAGTAAATAAAAATAAAATGAGGTACTTTGATTGGGGCAGGGGGTTGGGGTGCAGGAGGGAGTGCGGGGGTCTGGCTCTGGGAGGGAGTTTGGGTGCTGGTTGCAGACTCTGGGAGGAAGTTTGGGTGTGGGCTCTGGGCTGGGGCAGGGGTTGGGGTGCGGTAGGGATCGGGGGGGCAGCGCTTACCTTGGGCGGCACAGATCCCAAAACGACTGGCACACCACTCTGGCAGCAGCTTCTAGGCGGAGGTGGGTGGGACAGGGGGTCTCTGTGCACCGCTTCCGCAGCTCCCATTGGCCACAGTTCCCAGCCAATGGGAACTGCGAAGTTGGTGCTCGGGGCAGGGGCAATGCATGGAGACACCCCCCTCAGGGGCCGCAGGGACATGCCGGCTGCTTCAGGGAGTGGTGCGGCACGGAGGGAGGGCAACAGTGTGGGCAGGCAGCTGCCTTAGCCCTGCTGCTGGCACGTCTCTGCGCGCCCCTTGGGGGGAGAGGGGCAGTGGGTCTCTGCGCTGCCTGGGGCAGGGGCAGCATGCAGAGCCAGCCCCTGGTCGCTTCCAGGAGCAGCGTGGGGCCACCAGCCACAGAATGCAGGCAGCCTGCCTGACTGAGCCCTGCTCTGCCACTGGCCGGGTCTCAGGAGCAGGTTGTCAGATGAGATTTGTTCTGCATTTTAGGGGGGCTCCCATCATTGGGGGCCCCATGACACAGCACTGTTTTATGGTAAATCCGCCTCTGCTCACAGACCATGTCTTTATAGACTTGAGAACTAATTGGAAAGCTGAATAAAAAAAGGCATGGAATTGGAGCAAGATCCTGCACTGAACAGATATCCCACTTTGAGGAATATGACAGGGTCAAAGGAAGAAAATGAAAAACTCAGTTCATAATGAGACTGGTATTGTGTTGGTGCTTGAATTTAATAATTTGAGATTATCAGATAACCGGGTCAAATGAAATTATGTAATTAGTACAGCACTATATACAAAATAGATACATTATCACCTTTGGTGTAAGGTAAAGTGCAGGCTTTTGTCTCCTGCTCCTCTAACTTTTGGGGTGCTGGCAGTTTGCACTCCCAACCTAATTCCCCAAACCTCTGTCTTTGGTTTTTTTTTGTGTTTTTTTGTGTTTTTTTAAATAGGATATGAGATACAGAAACCCCTTTTTGGAGGGGAAAAATACTTTCCCATGGATAAATTTACCCTGTGTTCTGTTTCTTAATTACAAGTGAAATTTCTTTTACAGCCTTCAGTTTACTTGTTTGCATAAGAAGAATCTCTAATCTGTTCATTATTACTAACAACTGTGACAACCGACAATTCTTAATGAGTTAAAAACATGTTTCAATGGGTCAAATTGTCTAGTGAGGTGGTGGACTTTCCATCACTGGACCTTTTTAAGAACAGGTTATACAAACATGTCAGGAATGGCCTAGTTATTATTTAATCCTGTCTTGAGTGCAGGGGACCGGACTAGATGACCTATTGAGGTCCCTTCCAGTACTACACTTCTGATTTTTTTAATCCCTTACAGAACGTATCTGTACTAACAATTATCCTTTATTGACCACCCCGTCCATTACATAAGTATCTGCATTAACAAGTATCCATTATCAATCACCTAGCTTCTGGAGATACTTTCAGTAGTGTGAAGTGGAACGGGGGTAATTAAACCTTGGACACCTGGATTCTCACAGACCTGAAGATGCTGAGACAGCCCAACACTCAATTACATAAATTCCTGAGTACAGGTTAAGAACCAACCCGCTGGGTCTTAGAATTCAAACGCACTCTTTGCTAATTCTATAAAGATGCTGGGAGAATAGCTAATATGCAAATGAATTTAATTTAAAAGAAAGAGGACTAAAAAGGTTAATCTTTACTAACAGATACTAAGACTAACACTGGCAAAGGCAAGAATACATGCTTGGTGGCAGTAAACTGAAACACCGAGAAAGCTACACTAAATTCCCAGGATTAGGCTTTCAGAGTGAAGGCAATACAAAAAGACTTTCTAACGTGGTCAAAGAACTTGCTGAAATGATCTGGCTGTAGTGTCCTAAGAACAGCAGCTAGCTTTCCACTACTGGAATAGCAAGACATCCAGAGCAATTGGAAAGAAAAAGCTACACAAAGCATACAATTAATGAATCACTCTGTCGGTAGTATGGATAAAGTATGGCGTGCTTGTCATTCAAACAGGAGTATGCAATCCTTTGGGAAAAATCTAATTCAAGGGTCTATTTTTACCTTTCATTGCATATAGATAGTGTAGTCAGGTACAGTATAGACAGATATATCATGTTGAAGGTCCAATATAACATCCCAGCATGTGTTACTATTGTCAGTGACTACATAAATTGGATTGTTCCAATTATCTGGCCTCAAGGAAGAATAATACTGTGGTAAGTTCAGGTCTTTGGAGATCTGCGGGAAGCTTGTAACGGCTCAATGAATGACAACATTACAGGTAAAGATCTGGCCTAACTGGAGTATTTTAACATCTATAAAGATTAGGTCTAGCTTTCCCAAGAGGGAGCAATTATTGTAAGCCCTGGGCATGCTGAGCTTTCATGGAAATGCAGGGCATTAGTGACATACATTGGATGAAGGGGTTGGGCGGAAGGGGTTTTGTTTTCTTCATGCTCCTTAAGATCACAATTAACTTGTACAGGCCTGTACCCTGCCAAAGTCAGGCTAGTGCACAGTGTTAACCCCCAGATTGAGGCATATCTTCAACAATTCAAACCACTTAAGAAAACAATGGCAAAGAAGCACCTAGAGGCTGGGGGACCTCAGAGAGAACTGATTAATTTTGCATAGTGTTTCCTTAACTAAGCAATCATATTGTCTTTGTGTAAAGACAGCTGTATAATGATAGCTCAAAAAAAAAAAAAGAAAATCAATGGGGGTTTCATTTATTTATGTCTGGCTTTGGGGAAATGTTAGATTGCTATTCTCTGCTGTGCCTTTAGGAGGTGTTGCACAATTTGCAGCCACCTTTCTCCCCTCCCAATTCTGGCTGCACTGAAATGGCCCAAGGTGTATGTCTCTGCCTGTCTATGGGTAGCTGCACTATGTGTATGGCCCTCTCCTGATGGGCCCCTCCCACCACTAGCAAAGATGTTATACCAGGACTGGGAAGTGGGTCATTGGAAGAGAGATCTGGGTGTTTTAGAATACCTTTATCCAGCGTGCAGGGGCTGGAGTAGGGGTGAGACTCTTACCTAGTATGCTCCCCATTTGTTTTTTATTAAATGTGTTAGTTACAGATGGGCCCAAATAAGAGTCCCATGAGACCTATAGGAGTGCAGCAGCTCTGGAAGTCAGGTCACCAATTTTGAAAAATCTTGGCCATAATCTATTTTAAAAAACCTACTTCTAAAATGAAGCTTACTATTGAATAGATCTAGTGTTGTAATGTAAAACTTCACAACAGCCTATGAAAATTGTAAATCATGTCATTACAGTGAAACGAAAGCATGAACAAATGTCTCAATTACATGAAAAGGCCAAGACTGAATTTGAAGTTTTGTGTTAGCTATCAGTTACAGAGCTGGTCAAATTTTTCCAGCAAAATTAATTTTTTTCCCCAGAAATGTCTGAAATGGTAGAATTTTTTCCCCCATAAGAACTAAGTTTTGGGCCAAAAATATACCTTTTTGAGGGGGGGGGAGCTTTTGTGCACAATCATTTTTCTTTAGCAGACTTTGGCTGAATTTTCATTTGTGAGCTGCTTTAAAAAAAAAAAAAAGTAATTTAAGGATTTTCAATTTTTTTGATGACTCCCCCCCTTTTTTGTTTAAGTGTGTGCGCGGGGGAGGTCACTTTTCAACAAGCTCCACTCATATAATCTCTTTGAGGCTGCCGAGTAAGGTGTTCAGGATCTGGTCATTTATTTGTTAGCTCACCATTGAGGAACTCCCTAGGCATATAGGCCAGATTCATTTTGGAGACTTACTCATACACTCTCTAAAGAAACATCAGTTACTTACATAACTCAAATGTAATAGATAAGCAGTGTGCCAAATATTTAGAATTACCTTTCTATATAATAGAAAAAACATATTTAATCTATGAACAAACTAAAAACTAGACTTGTGCTAGATTTGCTATGAAACAGAATATCATTTCCTATAAGAAGGCAAAGTTTTCAGTAAATCACTGGACACTAATTACTGGGAGTACAGTAGACAATTGTCCTTGATGATGTTCTCTGCAATTATCTTATGACATTATACATATGAATTTGTCATGAAACTTAGGAGCTGTGAACTTGCCACGTGCATATACTTCCAACTCCAGAGGTATGCATAATTACCACTAGTTCTTTCTTATTAGGCTAATAGACATGTAATGAAAAGCTTTTCAAGTGATTTTAAATGGCACAACTTTTCATTAGATTTATATTGTTTCATACTAGAAAAATAAAATTGAAAAGACATAAATCAAGTCTGAATTGTAGACAATAGCAGGATAAGAAACGTCCAGGCAAAATGGTGGTGGAAGTGGAAAGAGACTGCATCTCTTAAAGCATTTCTTTAACACTGAAAGGGTCTGACCGGTATAGGAGTTGGAGGGAAAGGTTAGAGATTAGAAGGCTCTTGTTTGCTGATTGATCAGTGTGAATCCACTCACTGTGACCTTTATATGAAGGCCACTCTTTCCTAAAATTTCCCACTGTTGCTGCAACCAGAGAAGTTGTACAGACAAATACCTCAATGGAAAAATGGAGGAAAATGTGTTATTATAGACACATGCTGAACTTTCTGGATAATGTAGTTACAACTAACAATTCAACCAACTCTGTCACCTATCACTCTAGCACCTTCCATGTGAAGGCCCTAGTGTACTCGGAGTGTCAGTCAAAATTCTGCTTGGGGCATGATCTCTGTCGGGGACATGAGGTGTGTGTGTGTGTGCGCGTGCATGTGAGTGCCATTATTTTAGTGGAAAGGTTTTGTGATATCAGTTCACTGTTCATGTTCACACTTGGAGATATTATTAGTGCTCTGATACAGCAGAAGGATTTAATCAAGGCTGGGATTTCCAGGTTTGTTGCTTTAGTACATCTCAATTCAAGTCTTTTTGTAACTAGTTTTTCTCACCCCATATCAACCTAAAGATATATATATAGCTTTAGGATCTGAATAAGTCATTCTGAGAACAAACCCCAAGTGTGTGTGTTAAAATGTTAACATAAGTACTAAACTTCTGGCAAATGAAGTCATGTACCTAGTACCTTATGTGGCCAACTGATATACTTGTTTGTAATTTTTCTTTTATTTAAAATGAGAGACTTTCTGATTAAAGTGAGTCTTTTGCAAGTGTTTTGAGCTACAGGAAAAACTGTTTGTTCTCTGACATTCTGCAAAAAAGAAAATCCTTTTCCTTTATTATAAAGGGCTTTGAATGTAATATACTTCCTTAGAATAAGTAAATTTAACTTTGTAGTCAGATTGACTATCCAGTATGTTTGTATTATAAAGCTACTTTACATAATTTAATAGAAACAACTTTAAAAAATATATGAAGCCTTGTGTCTATTGTACCTGCAACTCTCAAGAAGCGGCTTCTGCTGTCAGTATATCTTGCATTCTGTTTGAAATAAACAGATATAGAGATTTCATTGTTTTTACAAGAAATGATTTGTTTGAGAACTGAGCAAGGAGGGAATGAAGTAACATTCCAGTTGCCTTTAAAATCATTAGTTCTTCCTTGTTAGAGGCAAAGGTATTCTAATGCATATAGATTAAAATCCGCATTCCCCTGACAGCAGGGACATAGTTTATTTCAAAATGTTCTCTGGGGGTGGATAGACAGGGGAAAACTTGCTGTCACCCCACAAGCTTTAATTATAAAAACACAGTAAGTGGAAGAGCAGGAAGGGGACTGAGTCAGCTCTAAAGAATACACACCAAAAACAGAACACATCTGTTCATTGATTGCAATTAATACTTAATTTTGGTTCCTCAGCAAAAGCACAGTGACTTTAGTGAGACCCACATTTGCACTAACAGTAAAACTCCAGCCCTTGATATGCATTTAGCTGGCATAGTGACTTTATGCACTGTGCTGTAGTGTAACATAGCTGTTACAGAATAAACCAGTTAGTAGGCCAACATGCTAGAACTATAAAGACTTAAAATGTTTTACAGGTGATCAATATATTCTAGAATTAGCATTTATGAAATGTCACTGTTGGAAATAGCTGAGTGAATATCAGATACTGAAATCTGAAGTAAAAAATAGTATGAATAATAGTAAATGTAAATGTTTAAATTTATTACAACAAGCGTCTTAAATTCAAAATGCAGCATTAACTATTGGAATTTAAACTGCATTACGACCAGCCATTTCTTTATTCTATTATCAGTTTTTTACATTTCCCAGTCTTTGGAGAAAAAGCTGTTCTATTTGTTATGGTCATGAATTGTATCCATATCTGTTTTTTAACTATCTGCAGAACTAAAACTTTCTGAGATCTCATGGTACAGACATATCTGAAAGATTTTTTTTTTTTTTGTCTTGCACTGTCCCTGAAGCTCACTAAGCTGAAACTTTAAAAGTTGCCTAAAGGATTTGCAGACCCAATCCTCATTAATTTGAGTTAACTAACTTAATTAATTTGGATACCCACTTTCCATTAATTCACACAAATATTAATGGGAATTGGGGATCCAGACCTCACAGGTAGGTTTAAAAATATCTAATGAATCTCAAAGGGAGAGTAGCCAAGGACTATTCATAAGAGAAACCTCTTCTGTTATTTGTGGAGAATTTAACAAAAAACATCAGCTGATGTGCACTGCATATGGTAAAAGGTGATTTCTCAAAAAACATAGTTCCAGACAACCTGGGTCTTCCAATTTGATCAACTTGAATTGAATGCTGAAGCAAATAGGAAGGCAGTAAATAGATTAGATAACAGCAGTTTGTGGCATTCAAAATGCAGGTAGCTGAATTGTGCCTTAGCTGGGGCTACATTGTGGATTTCAAAGGTAATGTAATTGGAGTATATTATAGTGTAAAGGTGACACAGATATGTCTGGTTTTTGGAATTTCTGTATTGGAGAGGAATGGCCACAGACTCCTGGTCAGCAACAATTGATCCATGGAACAAGGCTACTAACTTAAAACCAGCAACCAGTGGATGAAACTGAGGAGACTGCAAATTATGGTACTGATTTTACAAGGTGGTGAGGTTTCCTTGCCACTGGGAATTGAGAGACAGGATGGATGAGGTAACATCTTTTATTGGACCAACTTCTGTTGGTGGGAGGCAAGCTTTCAAGCTTACACAGAGGTTTTCCTAAGATCTGGGAAACTATTACTCAGTGTCATAGCTAACTACAAGATTTGGGCAGATTGTTTAGCATAAGCAGTGAACACAAAAAAATTTCAAGGGACCATTCAAGGTGAAGTGGCCATTAACACCTTTCCAGTCACAGGAAGGCAAGACAGAAACAGCTGGGGGAGGCTGGTTGTTAGTGCTTTACAGATTGTTGTAATGAGCCATAAATCCAGTGTGTCTATTCAATCCATGGTTTTTAGTGTCTAGCAAAGTTATGAATTTAAGCCCCCAGACTCGTCTTTTTGAAAGTGCTGTGCAGTTTTCCTTTGAGGATGAGGACTGTTAGGTCAGACATAGAGTGATTGCTTTGTGAAAAGTGTTCACTCACACATTGTATCATGTTTTTGTCTTTTATCGTTTTCCTGGGTGAGTTCATTAGAGAGTGAAGTGATTGCCTGGTTTTACCCACATAGTTACAATTGGGACATTTAGTGCACTGGAGGAGGTACACCACATGTTGTGACAGGCATGTGTAGGACCCATGGATCTTGAAAGGTGTGTTGTGAAGGGTGTTGATCATTGTAGCAGTGGAGATATGTCTGCAGGTTTCGCATCTATTCTGGCAGGGCATTGTGTTGGTGTGTCCTGCTCTGTGGGGAGCTTGCTTCTGATGAGGAGCTTGGAGAGGTTGTTTGTTTGAAGGCCAGAAGAAGGGGTTCAGGAAAGATTTCTTTTAGGATGGGTTCAACAATAGAATCCTGCAGACAATTATATACCAGAAACTCAGAGATCATCACACCTACCTTCACAGCTCCAGTAACCACCCCAAACACACCAAGAAATCCATTAACTACAGCCATGCAATTAGATATCGCAGAATATGCTCCGAGGAGAAAGTCCAAGAAATTTACCTTAACGTACTCAAAACCACCTACACCAAACAAGAGCACTTCACCAGAGAAGTAGATTGCAACATGAAACAGGCTACCCAAGTACCGAGAGAGAATCTGCTTCAATAGAGAAATAACCCCCCCTCCAACCATACACCCCTAGTTGTCACTACTCCACACTGGAATCCATACAGGGTATCATAAGACTACAACCTATACTCAATGGGGTTTTTACATGTGGTGTTCTCATACTTGCATATAGACTTTCTTTTACATTAAAAAAAAATCATACACTTTTAACATTTAATTCCTCCAAAATAGTACTATTATAAATTCTCAATTAGTAATTGAAAAATAAAGATAAAGATGTTTCAGCTGCAAAGTAAGCAACCAAACCCCTTAATTAATTTCAACACTACTGTATGGGGAGAGAAAACTGCAGTTTACCAGCACAAGGAAAAGGCACTTCATCATGTTGCATTTAATTGGAACAAATAATTAGAATGAAATATTAATCATTCTGCACTGAAGCCCCATTTAAAATGTAATCTGTCTGAATAGAAGAGGGCTTTCTACTGCATTAGTCTGAACTGAAACCTTATTTAAAATGTTTTTTTCCCCTGAATATAAGTAGTATAAATGTAGCTATTCTGAGGACAAGATGTGTCTCATAACTCAATTGTTCTATGTTAAAATGATCACTGAGGGATTTCGTAAATATTGACCTGACAAGAAAATGCTTATTGTGTGGAGTTGTTTTTAACTAGGCTTAGGAGCAGAAGGAAAACTGAATTAAAGTCAATGGAGACGTTAAGGATGGAACTTCCAAAGCTCTGTGTTGATGGCACACTGCTCCTATTTGATGTCAAATTAGAGTTTTGCCATTGACTTCAATGGGAGTAGAGTTTTGACCAGTGCTGAGGGTGTGTGCGGGGAGGTTTTTTTTTTTTTTTTTAAATCCCACCTAGGAGTGAATGAAAAAGGACATTCACAATTTCTCTGAATAGCTTCTATATGAACACCTTCTGTTTGTCAAATTTGCTTTCTGTTTATCAAATATAAATGGAGATAAATTTGTTGTAGAATAGTTGACAGGAATAGCAACCAATTTTACAACCACATGATATGAAGCAGTTTAACACAAGTAGGAATAATAACTTCTCTGATTTAGGGATGGATGATTCCATTTAGATTTTTAAAAAGAGACTTTCAGTTCATAATGAGCTTTGAACTGTTAGCTGGGGCATACTTTAAGGGTGGGGTGAAGGGGTTTGATAAATCCTAGAATTTAATCAGATTTTTTTTGCAGTATGTTCATTTCATTTATGAGCACCTTTATGGTGTCAGATCCTGAAAAATTTTTTATGTCCTTCTGCAAGCTGCTGAGTCCCCTCAACTCAAAACTTACAGGACTGTGATTCTGAAACACTAATCTTGTGGGCTGATTTTTTCTGTGCTTAGTAACTGCCCACATATAAATGGAATGAGCCAAAGCCTTGTACGGAACATGTTGCAATAGCATTCTACCTGACACTCTGGGGCTGATTTTCATTTCTCCCTCTATCTCGACTCATTCTCATAGAAGGGCATCTGCAAAACAACTGTGTGCACCTGTACTTGTGCCTATACTTTCTAGAAGCAACTTGCAAAAAGTTATAATGTATGTGCACTTTAAGTAGTCAAACATTTACATGGGAATGGTCCAAAGACCATTGAAGGAGTCCAACTTGCCCCTGGGAAATCCAGTGGGGCCAACAACATTTGCTCCAATGGTACACTAACATTTGCACGTGCATTTTAAATGTTTAACTTCAACCCTGGACTGGTCATATGCAGAGATTAAACCCAGGAACTCTGTATTTAAAAGCACGAACTTCTGTGTCTGAGCAAAAAGGTCTCTGTTTGGAGACAGTTGTGGATTTGCAAACCTCTTCATGTAGATCAAAAAGAAGAACAGGAGTACTTGTGGCACCTTAGAGACTAACAAATTTATTAGAGCATAAACTTTCGTGGACTACAGCCCACTTCTTATGCATCCGAAGAAGTGGGCTGTAGTCCACGAAAGCTTATGCTCTAATAAATTTGTTAGTCTCTAAGGTGCCACAAGTACTCCTGTTCTTCTTT